>NW_023270642.1:1697786-1959285 GCF_011800145.1 Mirounga leonina
AAGATTGGTGGCGTTCCTAGATTCCTGAAAGGCCAAGCAGAAGAGACTGAGCAACATCTTCCGGAGAACGCCCCAAATGTGCTGTAGCGTGAAATGCAGGGTAAAGGGACGATACCTACTGTGGAGAGTTGACAAATAGTTTTTGGAAAAAAAAAATACATGGCACTTCCTACGTACAAGAAAAGGGCACGGAAAGATGTGACAAAGTACAAACGGTTTTCTTTCTGCAAATTTTCATCTCCTCTGGCTTGAAATTAGGTATGCAAACCCTTGATTTAAAGATGAGTTAGTAAAATACAGTTTTGCGATACTGTCCAAGACCGGCCTCTGGCTGACTAATAGACCCACAAGGAGGGAACGCAAGCGCATTATTTTGGCTTGAGGTTCATTCAAGACAAGACACCGTATGCTTCTATCAATATTTACTGTAACATAATTTACACATACTCTCATAATTCAGGGAGGTGTTTTTCCAAAGGTAACATATAAGTACAACAGCAGCAAAATCATGTCTCATGCCTTATGGGAAGCCAAACTGAGCTCTTCCGTCTTCATATAATTCTTCAGTTAAACCCTGTCAGTACAAAAGGCTTCTCGGTAGTATTACAAAGAAAGCACAGCACTCGTGATAAGATTTTTTTTTTTTAATATAATTGTTTTATAAGCTTATACTCTCCTAAGAAATAGTAATAACCAGCAATGTATGAAAATGATACCATAAGGAATATTGAATATTAAAGTCTATTACTATCTATTGCAGCTGTTCCCTTACTTAAATCATTTCATTCACATAAATTCATATGCAGAAGTAAATGAGACCCAGAGATCTTTCAGTGGGATTTCAATTTCGTGTGTTTTACAGGACAACAGGGAATAAAATCAGTGCTTTTATCAAAACATTTTCAGGCTGGTACAGGTTTGCTTTGCTACTGTTTGGGGAATGACAGGGACTCATCTGAATCAGAGGAAAGCATGTCTGGATTCAGGATGCTGGTCTTTAGTACATTTCTTAATGTTTTAAGTGCCCCCAGAACATCCAATGCTTTTCTGTGAAAGAAAATTTTGAGGTGTTTACAAATTTTAATTTATTTTTAAAGAGACTGAGAATATGATATATTCTCCAGTAGAATATAAGTTCTGTGAGAGAAGGAGCCCCATCTGTTTTTAGTCACTGCCATATCCCAAGGATCTAACACATTTCTTGAATATAGTAGGTGCTCAGTAAACATCTGCCAAACAAATACTGTCCTGTGAATGTGAAATTATTCAGTTTTAGAAAAAGACCTAATAAAGAACAATGTGCTTGTGAACTCTGGAGAATTTTTCAACTAGCACTATTTATAGGACTTATATTAGAAAGGTCAGTTAACTTTTGGCAACAAATAAAAACTCTATTATTCAAGAAAACCATTCCAGTAGCCTACTCAGAAGGATTAGCATTTATATTTATCTTATGAAAGTAAATTTTTTCCCAAAGATTTTATTTATTTATCTGACACGGAGAGACACAGCGAGAGAGGGAACACAAGGAGGGGGAGTGGGAGAGGGAGAAGCAGGCTTCCCGTGGAGCAGGGAGCCCCATGCGGGGCTCAATCCCAGGAACCTGGGATCATGACCTGAGCCGAAGGCAGACGCTTAACGACTGAGCCACCCAGGTGCCCGAAAGTGAATTTTTTTTATGTCCCGCTGTTCCCCATTCTGAGAAGTTAAAGGTTACATTGTTCTCTTGTTGTTGTGGAAATTAATGCATTAATTATTGTTAACAAATTCTCCATTTGAAAAATAAAAACAATAAAGAAGTCAGTAGTCAATAACCATCCCAAAGTTGGTCACCCCCGTACACTGACTACCCAACCTTCATTACAAAATATGAATGTACTACGGGATGGCATGAGTGATCAACACAACCTGAATAGCTCGCTTTAGATATATAACATAGATTTTTAAATTAAGAAAAACACTTAAACAATTTAGATATAATTTTCAGTTTGTATGATTTCCTAGTCATTTCCTTTTAGTTGATTTAAAAATGTGGGGAGTTGAGCATTGATTAAAAGCAAAAACAAACTCTACATTTTTAACAAGCTTTGCTCTATAAATTCTCAGCTCCCACCTATTTCCTATAGATGGCACATAATTTATAATAGATCTATGAACCTGGTTTTTTTTCAAGTTCCAATATTATCAAATCAATATATAATTCCTTTTAAATTTTCAAATACCCCACTGTGCCAGAAAGTATGTTTCCACTTACTATTTTTTTTACTATTTGGGGAAACAGATGATCACACCCTTCAGGAAAGGATACTCTTCCTACTCATTCCTAATTACGCACTGCTGCGTATATTTAGAACCAGCCATGGCATTGTGCAATAGTTCTCTCTCAAAAGCATGCAATCAAGGGGAAAATACTCAACGCTATAGTGAAGGAGAAAGGGGACACAGGGAACAGAAGGGGAGACTTACACTTTTGACAATGTCACAAGAGAAACAGATTCTCCCCTGTCAGGAACTTTGGAACAGGCATCCCATTTTAGATAAACAAATGAACTAGCCCTTGTTTCATTGTTTCTCTCTCCCAGGTACAACACTACTGAACAGAAGAGAAACTGTTGGCTCCCAGCAGGAAGGTATGGCCCTGTTTGCAAGAAGAGAACCCAGCTGAAGGTGCTTTTAAGATTCCCAGTGTTATTTGTTGAGCTGGCCATAGAAATACTAATGCACACTTAGGAATACTTTGATCGCAGAAGTAAGAGAACAAATCACAGTCCACAGTCAATACAATAAAAAGAGCAAAGATAATTTTATAATATTTTGAAGGAAAGTCCCAGGACCTGCCATTCTTTATCCATTAGGACAAAAACTTAGTCTTATTACAATTTCAAATGCTAGTGTCTTTTTATTTCCTATACTTTACCTCATTGCACTTGCTTATTCGCCTCGCAACAATGAGCTGGATCATTCCTCGCTTGTTCCCTTCAGTAGACATAGACCTTCTGAGGGTTT
Source organism: Mirounga leonina (assembly GCF_011800145.1). Lineage (NCBI taxonomy): Eukaryota > Metazoa > Chordata > Mammalia > Carnivora > Phocidae > Mirounga > Mirounga leonina. The sequence goes on from NW_023270642.1 coordinate 1,700,793, forward strand.
CCATGGCATCTTGGTTTGTCTTGCCCAACAGGGATTCTCCATTCACTGCTATCAGTTGATCATTCACCCGAAGCCTTCCATCCTGGGAAGAAAACAGGTAGAAGTAAGTGCTATTAAATAGTCTGTTATAAAAGAAGTTGCTCTCTCTTTAGTTAAAAAAAAAATAAAAAATAAAAACAAGGGGAGAGAAAGGGGGCTTTAATCCTAATGGACTGTGTCCAATTGAACAGGAGCACAATAATGTCTAAGCAGCCACTGCAGCCTGTGTCTATTTCAATCATTTATACATTTGTAAATCAAGTCATTATCATAATCTGTTTACCAAAACAGCATACTAATTCAAAGGACACAAAGTGATTACTTTCTTGCTTCCAGAGACACCCATAGAGGTTATTTACAACCCAAGACAAGAAAAAGCTCAAGGCTGTTACACAATTGCAGAGAAGTGCCCCCTTGACGAACAGGGAGGAAACTTGCTCTCCACTGGCAAGCAGGCAAAGTGACCCACAGGCAGGGGACAAGGGAAAGATGAGCCTTCCTGTAGGGCAGCTCTGTGCCCGGAACCTAAGCTAAGTGTTTGCATGGATTATCTTCTTTGAACTACAAGGACTATGGCTTGTAAATTCTGTGAGACAAAAAAATGGGGACTTGAAGCTATGGATTCCATCCTAAAATGAGAGATCACGGAGATTTCTATTCGCTTGATCACAAATGGGGTATTATGAAGAAAACAAAAGGCGTTACAGGGGAAGCGTGACAGGGTATCAGAACATGCCACTCCAAAACATGCCATTCTGGCACAAGGACTCTTTTGAGCTGAAGGCAACTGAGAACTGGCAGATGCCGGAGGAGCTCTCTGTTCTCTGCCTTGCTGGCTGAACACAGAGCTCCTCTTATGAAGATGCCCCTTGCCTGTCCTTAACCAGGAAGAGAAGGACATCACCAGAGACAGCGATAGCTCTGAGATTAGCCAGGCGACAAAACAGACCATGCACAAGAAACCTTATCTACCACTAGTTTCTGCCATCTATTTACCATCCCACAATTGACCTCTCTGAGAAGCCCAAATGTCATTTTTTGTCCAATTACTGTTCCATAATTTACTGCCTTTTGCTAAAATGGTATCTAAGCTTCTGAGTTTTCTTTAGATTTTCTTTTCTGTAAAGCCCCTGTACATGGAAAAATTTAAATATTAACATCAATAAAATCTGTAAACATGTTCTGTTCATGTGTCTTTCGCCAGTTTAATTCATAGGCCATAAGAGGGTGGAGGAAAGGAGCCCCCCACCCCCCCCACACACACACTGTGTATATGTTCCCAAGACAGGAATAGGGTTGTAATGATATATTTTTGTTAATGGGCATAAGCCGAGTAAGGGTAACATTTGCTTACTTTAGATGCTGCTCCTCCATTAATAATGGACTTGACGAAGATTCCCAAATCCGCATGGTTCTCTTTTGACCGGTTACCTTTGACGCTGACACCAAGACCGGCTGATCCTGAATCGTTAAGTGGAACTTCAAATGTCAGAAATTCCCTGGTGCCATCAGGTGTGAGAACAATATCCTCATCTTCTGCTTTCTAATAGGAAACAAAATTGCATGGCACGTTATATTCCAATGTTCCCTTCTCACAGCTATTTTTAAAGACTGCTAATGAGCAGTCTTTAATCCTAACAGGCACAGTATTTCCACCAACGTTCTGCAACAAGATCCATGATAACAGTGCATCTGCACCCCCTCCAGATGATTCCTGGAACCAGCTGTTAATATTTTTATGTGGCACTTGTTTCAATATTGAAACAAACTCAAAGCAGATTCTGAGAAATGGAAAAATACAGCTGAAAACTGAAGACATGTGACTCCTAGAGTTTGGGACTTTTTTGTTGTTGTTCTGTTCATATATCCTAAACCACAGGAGAAAAACAGTCACAGCAGGAATCAAAATAAATAAATATAACTCATTTGTCCTTTTATTCATTAGGAATTTTTGATGTCATTAGGAGTTTAATGCTCACTAATGGTATATCATTTTCTTCACAATAATAAGTTCTGATGATACAAAGCCAGCAGAAACAGGTATTCATTTTCAGAGAGCCACTAGAGAGCTTTAACCTTCAGCATCCATGAGACAGAAACAACATCAGAGGACACCTTTCCTCAACACCGTAGTATGCCTCAGACAGCTGGGGGATATTCTCCAAGCAATACAGCTTCATTAATTAGTGGTGTCTGTAAGCTTTGATTTCATAACTGTAGTCATCACTGCATAAGAAGACTGTTTCAGAACAGAACATATTTAAGACACACCAAATCCTGTCCAGCCCCCTTAAAATTTGAGGAAAAACAGGAAGCTGAAAGTACAGCCTGATGAACCAGTCAGAGGATGTGTTCTGCCACTACAACACTGGGCACCGGGGACGAGGCCGCCTGCCCGCCTCCGGACTTCTCTTCAGCAGTCCCACCCACGACCAGGACTGGAACCACTCACATCTCTACCCTGGTCATCTCCAAATAGGTAAGGACTCAAAGTATTTCCAACCACATAACAGCTAGGTGACACAAACTCTTCAAATCACAGCTAAAGGCCTCGTCTAGTCCTACCACACGTTCCCGCTCCTCTTTCTCCAATTTTGGAATATTTCTCCAGCATCCACCTAGTCACTCAAGCTGGAATTATCAAATTATAATTGAAAGATGGCTAAATATCTAATGGTACATAATTAGGCTAGACTATAATGCATCCTTTAAAGTGTGCTTTTAAAGAATGTTCAATTGCACACAAGGAGGCTATCACAGAGCAATGTGGGTAGACTTCAATTTTCTTCTGTGTCCCAACAAATGTTTAAATTTTTCTAGTAACAATAAAAATTAATATAATAATGATGAAATAATTTTTTTTACAAATTTGGGGATTTAACATCGCAACCAGATGAAATAATTTTTAGAAGCATAGCATTTATCAATAAAAGATAATTTTTTACTGCAAAAGATATGTTTTTTTAAATCCCCAAATCCATAATAATGTGATTCATAAAGTGAGGTTTCTAATTTACTAATATCCACTATTAACATTTTATGGTAGGATGTTCTTTGTGCCATCTTTGCAAAAAACAACCTCATAGTTATCGGGACAAGGTATGTTTCAAAAAAATAAAATCACTAATATGTTAAAAACAGGAAAACTATATAATAAAGAATGCAAAATAAGAACAACTTGAAAAGATACAGGGCAATAGCTATGTTACTATACAAAGCAAATACATTTCAGTGTCAAAGTCAAAATCAAGCCTAAGCCTGCTCATTATAAAAATGTTTATACTGAAAATATTCCCAGAGAATAATTATAGCTCAAATAAAACCAATGTATTGGAGAGAAAGAAATATCAAATACTCATATCAAAATATTGATATAGCACATATTTACTATGCTAATACTAATATACATTTTATATTCTATAAACTTTTATTCATATGGTTCAGAAGGACTAAGTAATGACTTTGTGTGAATACAGCTATCTCAATATAAAATCTGTTATAAAAACATAATGTGTAAGTAAATTGTGATGTCTGAAACACAAAACAGTATCAAAACACACCATAGTGTCCTTCAGAGTTATTTCAAATTCAGAAGTAATTAAAGGTAAAACATACTTTGTGAATCAGAATCAGTATTTATATTCCTGGAAAAGTTGCATTTAAAAAGGTATAAAAAGCAAAGATAGTCCTCAGCTGGGCACATTTAGGTCTGATCATTGAGTACATTTGTTTGCCTCAAGTCTAGAAGGTTCTTAATTGTCACTTACTGATTTAGGTCTTCAGTTTGGCTTTTTAATGTTTACTGATTTTCACATTTCCATAATGTTTTACTAAGGCTTAAAATTCTCATTTATTTTTCTACTTGAAAAATCAAGATAAGGAGCTGACTGAATATATGAAGAAAAATTTTAATCAAGTTGAAATCATTTCCTGACATGCCCTACTCTGAACCTGTCTTAAAGGAGACTATTTTCTCCACAGGAAAGTTCCATTTATTATGAAAACTACAGGATGGGAATGATATTCTTTTTCAGCTTTCTTATCAAGTCTTAAGTCATTATTATCATTAAAAACATTTAAGTGAGAGATTGTACTTTCCTTTGATATTTCATTATTAATCCATTTGGCTCTTGACATAAGACTGAAATTAATGCCAGCTTTTAGAACTTAATTTTCTGGCAGCAAAATGTTTTAAAAAATTTGCTCTTCAAAAACCATTTTAAATGCCACATTATAGAGAACTTTTTACGGAGTCTTCTAGTATAGATCTCTTCATTCTGATACAAAGGAGAAACTAATTTTCTATCACCTTGACGGGTTCCATCCAGATTGTGTAATTTACAACTGTCTGAGTCAAATTCTTTCTACAAAAATACAACAAATGTATTTCCTTTGCCTCTCAGTCATTTGCACATGACCATGTCATTCAAGCTCATCATGTCCCTCATGCACACGTTTGAACACTCCAAATGATTTTTTGCATTAGTGCAACCTGTCATTTTTTACTTTGCCCACTACTCCACTGGCATTTTTGTTAAGCACACTAGAAGCAGGAAGCCTGCAGAATGGGCAGTATGAAAGCTATCTGCTTTCCCACTATCCTCAGAATAGCAGAAAAGATGCACACTTCTATCTGCAGTGAGACAGAACAATAACCACAAGCGTGCAACACGAAGACCCAGCCAGGCGTCCTTTTTCCCCGGAGAGCAGTCCAACAGCTGTGGGAAACAGTGGGCCCACAGGTCCTTCTGAGCCTGCTTAATCTGAAAAACGGGTAGATCCAAATGAGAGAGGGAAAAAAAGTTGATTATCTTAAATAGAAAAAAAAAATATGAGCAGAGTCATCTCTGAGCCTCAATATATCAAGATTTTAATAAGAGTGCACAAGATATTGTGAAAAGACGTGGTATGTATCCATGTCATAGGAGGCCCTAAAATCACAGATCTGAGTCCAATAGCTGATTTCAGGCTCTGCAAAGAAATAAATGATTCAACCAACATTCTGCCATTTGTGAAATAAAAGGAAATATAAATATATAAAATCTCCCTTCAATGCCTGCTATTATATTGGTCTTTCACCCCAGTTCCTGACACAGAGCTCCTAAAACCCTTGTAATTTCCTAATAAGAGTGTTGGACACAGAGCTCCTAAATCCCTTGGGATTTTCTGGATGTTAGGAGCATCTTTTGTTCTAATGAGGTGACATTTGGTGGATTCCTCGGTGGCTCCTGGGTGGGCTCTGGTCACCAGAAAGAGCAAGCCATGATTAGAAGTTAAGAACTTTAGCCCAAGCCCATTCTCCAAGAAGGTGAGAACGGCTGAAAACAGTTAATAATTGATCATGCCTTTACGATGAGGCCTCCATAAAAATTGCAAAAGTATGGGGTTCAGAGAGCTTCCAGGTTAATAAACATAGCAATTTACCAGAATGGGGGCACACCCCAACTCCAAAGGGACAGTAGCTCCTGAGCTTGGGAACTTGTAGATTTTTGCCCTAAATATCTCTTCATCTAGTGTTCTGTCTGTGCCCTTTAAAATGTCCTTTGTAGGGGTGCCTGGGTGGCTCAGTCAGTTAAGTGTCTGCCTTTGGCTCAGGTCATGATAAGAGGGTCCTGGGATTGAACCCTGCATTGGGCTCCCTGCTCAGTGGGGAGTCTGCTTCTCCCTCTCCCTCTCCCCTGCTCATGTACTCTTCTCTCTCTCTCTGTCACTCACTCTCTCTCACATAAATAAATCTTTAAAAAAATAAAATACCTTTGTAAGAAATTGGCGATAGTAAGTAAACTGTGATCCTGGGCTCTGTGAGTTGCTCCAACAGATTATCAAACCCAAGGAGACGGTCATAGGAACCTCTGATTTGTGGCCAAGTTAGAAGTTGTGGGTAGACTGGGGATCCACTACTTTCTTATGGCCTCTGAGTGGGGGGCAGTCTTGTGGGACTGAGCGCATAACTTGTGGGGCCTACACTAACTCCAGACCGTATAAAGAAGTACATGGTCTGGAAGACTCACACATTGGTATCAGAAGTGTTGTGAGTGTGAGCAGAGAAATAACAGCAAAGTTTTTTGCTGCTCACTGCTCCACTATAATTTATTGACTTCTCTCTCACTCCCTTTTCCACTGAGTTAATTTCATTACTGCACAAACATGATAAATTAATAACAAAAAGATGAACACTCCCACAACAAATAAGAGATATGAATGAGCAATTCATTAAAGAAAGATGAGTGGGCAAAAAAAAATAGGTAAAATAATCTACTTGCAACAAAAGACATGCAATCAACAAAAGTTATCAAACTCCTGAAGAAAATTGCTTTAAGTAATGAAATCCAAGAATGCAGAAAGGATGGTGAAATGGGCACTTTCCTGCACTGCTGCTGAAATATAAAAAGATACAACACTTATAGAAGTCAATTTGGCAATGCTTATCAAGAGCCTCTACATTTTTAACCCAAAAAATAGTACTTTAGTAATATGTCCTAAAAAACTGTGATCAAGAACAAAGATTTAACGTCAAGATGTTCACTGCTTTAATAGGACAGCTAAAAAATAAGAAAAACCTACATGTATGATATTAGGTAGATTAAGATATACTTATACAATGTAATACTATTCAGCTATTAAAGTCTTTAAAAAGTATCCCATTTGGTGGGACAGAAAAACATTTGTGACTAAGAAAACTGGGTTTTATCCTGTAAGCTTTCTTAACTTCCAATACTGCACCCATCATAAGCCTTGAGATTCTATTTTAATAAATTGTTTAATGTCTGCTTTCTCATACCAGTAAAAGCTTTAGGAGGAAGGGACATATCAGTCTGTCCTTCTGCTTTGAACATGACATTTATTAGCTACATGATATGTGCCTGGAACATGATATATATATATATTAGCTACATAGGTAAAGAAGAAAATCGTAAAAAAAAAATACACATCAAAATGGTGGCACTGAAGTCACATAATTGCAGGTGACTTTTTCTTCTATACTTGACTGATTTTTGTAACATCCATTAATTATACACTACTGCTTTGTAACATAAAAATCCCACTGCATGCCATTTCTTTAATTCTTCTTCCTCTTAAAAAACCAGTGTGGGAAAGAAGGGCTAGGAGCATGGTTATAAATGTTGGGCAGGGGCTGGTGCTCAGAAGGGATACCAGAGTTCTTACAAAACCATTATGCCATGGTGACAGAATATCATATTCTCAAGCTAACAAAAGGTTTAAAGAAGTTAAAAGGAGACTACATTCATTCAACATAAAGAGATTAAATAATATGCAGTTATCACAAATAGGAACGATTCATGTTTTTAATTATGAGGAGGATTTTTTAAATAAGAAGTTATCTTGGTTTTATTTTGTTTTTGCACAAAAGAATGACCCTCCAGTCAAAGTTTCTTTAAGTTATATATTTTAATTTATCCCACACGTGAGATTAATGTTTATACACATTATCTGTGCTGATATGTTAAGGTTAATTATTCTTATTAAGCAAAGTCAAAATGTCACATTGGCTTTATTGTGCTCTATTCTAAATCAAGTGGTAGATGTAAAATAAGTAAAATTTAAAGAATTTATTGGCTTGATAATACCAATACTGATAATAAAATGTTTTATACAGTTATTAACCTATAATGTTAAGTTAGAAACCCTTATCAAATTAAAAAAATACCACACAAACCCAAATTGAGGCACATTCTCAAAGTAACTTGCTCTTCAAAAATGAAAAATAAAAATAAACTGAAGAAATGTTCCCGATTACATTAGACCGAAGAGACATGACAACTAAATCCCACACATGGTCCTGAACTGGAAGCCAGACCAGAATTTGATTCTTATGTATCCATTCATTCATTCATTCATCTCTGCATGCTATAAAGGCCATTAATTGGGGCAAGTGGTAGTACAAAACTTTCAAGTCAGTGTTAATTTCATGTCTTTGGCAACTATACTGTGGTTGCATAAGGAAAGGTCCTTGTTCTTAGGATAGACACATTGAAATATTTACAGATAAAGGGGAATTACATTTGCATTTTATTCTCAATTCAGAAAAAAATACGTATAGTGGGAAGGAACAAAGGAAAAAGTAGAGAGAGGGTGGAGGATGAAAGATAATTATGTATCAAATGTGGTAAAATATTAACAATTGGGGAATGTGGTGAAGGGCATACTGGAGTTTTCTGTACTGTTTTTGAAACTTTCCTAAAAGTCTGACATTTCAGAATGAAAATGGTACACAGGAACTAATCCAGAATACTGCTATATCTAAAACAGTTTTCATTTAAAACAGGTATTTCTACCAACATAAAAAATAACCTAAGAGTTCAATACCAAAAAAAAATCATACAATAAATTTTAAAAATATTAATTTTATTACTATCTACAAAAGGAGAATTAAAAAATAAGATATATTTCTCAAGGACAAGCACATCAAACACTAAGAAATCCTTATCTTGCTATAGTAATAATAAGCAATTTCATGTGAATTGACAGAGATTGACTATACAAAATCATTACAATTTTTGTAATATCATGAAAATATTATTCTATCCCAACTTTGGAGAAAGATCATTTTAACGTAAGTTTGAATCAGGGCACCTCGTCTAGCTTAGTCGGAAAAGCATGTGACTCGTGGTCTCAGGGTTTTAAGTTCAAGCCCCATGTTGGGTATAGAGATTACTAAATAAATAAATAAATAAATAAATAAACTCGAAAAAACAAGTTTGAATCATCTGAATTCAAACTTAATTAAATTAAATTTAAACTAAAAAGTTTTTTAAAAAGTCTGAGCATTTAAAGCACTAAAAATAGCACAAGATTTTATAAAATGTTTTATGACAATAGCAATATTTGCTGCTCAAAACCAAACTACTAAAGCCAACATATGATTAGTGTCTGATAGTATAACTCTTCATCAAAAACTCAAAAAAACACTTTAATGTGTGTTCTCTACAGTACCAACATTGATTTACATTATAGGGACTACAGAAGTGTTTCATTATTAATTTAACCCAAAGAATTTGTACAAAGACATCGATAAAAATGTAATGACTCAAAATTCACTCCCTCATTAAGCTCCCTATTTGCTTTGTCTGATTTGACTGGATTTTTTTTTCTTTCCAGCTTTTTTGAGATATAATTAATATATAACACTGTATAAGTCTAAGGTGTGCAATGCGTGATTTGATACAGTGACAGATTGAAAAATGATTACCACCATAGTACTAGCTAACATCTCCATCACATAATTATATATTCTTTCTGTGGTAAGAACAGTTAAGGTCTACTCTCTTAGCAACTTTCAAGTATATAATACCGTATTATTAATTATAATCACTATTCTCTACACTAGATCCCCAGACCTTATTCATCTTATAACTGGAAACTTATACTCTTTAACCCACATCTCCTCTTTCCTCCCATTCCCCAGGCCCTGGTAAACACCATTCTAGTCTGTTTCTATGAGTTTGGCTTTTTTAGATTCCACATATAAGTGATACCATACAGTATTTGTCTTTCTCTGACTTCTTTCATGTAGAGGGCTCAAGGTTCACCCATGTTGTTGCAAATGGCAGGATGTTCTTCCTTCTCGTGACTGAATACTATTCCAACGTATATAAACACCACATCTTTATGAATCTACTGATGAACACTTAGGTTATTTCCATATCTTGGCTAATGTGAATAATGCTGCAATGAGATAGTGATTTCAATTCTTTGGATATACATACTCAAAAGTGGGATTGCTAGATCACATGGTAGCTCTATTTTTAATTTTATGAGGAACCTTCATACTATCGTCTATTGTGGCTGCACCAATTTACATCCCCACCAACAGTGTACAAGTGTTCCCTTTTCCCACTTTCTCCCAACACTTGTTATCTCTTGTCATTTTGATGTAGTCACTCTAACAGTTGTGAGGTGATTCCTGTGGTGTTGATTTGCATTTCCCTGGTGATTAATTGACATTCAGCACTTTTTCATGTATTTCCTGGCCATTTGTAGGTCTTCTCTGGAAAAACTTCTATTCAGTTCCTCTGCCTATGTTTTAGTCAGATTGTTGATGTTTCTGCTATTGAGTTGTAGGAGTTTTTCATGTCCCTTGGATATTGACCCCTTATCAGATGGAATGATTTGCCAACATGTTCTCCCATTCTCTAGGTTGTCTTTTCATTTTATTGATTTCCTTTGCTGTGCAGCTCTTTAATTTGATGTAGTTGCCATTGTTTACTTTTGCTTGTGTTCTCTTTGCTTTTGGTGTCAAATCCAAAAAATCATCAGCAAGTCCAATGTCAAGGAGCATGTTTTCTTCTTGGAGTTTTATGGTTTCAATCCATTTTATGTTAATGTTTGTGTATGGTATAAAATAAGAGTTTATTTCATTCTTTTGCATGTGAAGATCAAGTTTTCTCAACACAACTATCCTTTCCCCATGTAGAGTCTGGGTTCTTTGTCATAAATTAATTGACCATATATAGATGGGTTCATTTCTGGGCTCTTTATGCTGTTCCATTGATCTTTGTGTCTGTTTTTATGCCAATGCCATATTGTCTTGATAACTGCAGCTTTGTAATATAGTTTGAAATCAGGAAGTGTGATGACTCCAGCTTAATTGTTCCTTCTTACTATTGCTTTAGCTGCCAGGGTCTCTGGTAGTTCAATGTGGATTTTAGTCTTACTTTTCTATGTCTGTGAAAAATGTCACTGGAATTTTGATAGGGATTGCATTAAATCTGTAGATCACTTTGGGCAGGATGGACATTTTAACAATATTAATTCTTTAAATCCATGAGCACAGAAGATCCTTCCATTTATTTGTGTCACCTTCAACTTCTTTCATCAATGTCTTAACGGTTTTCAGTGTTCAGATCTTTCACCTCCCTGGTTCACGTTATTCCTAGGTATTTTATTCTTTTTGATACTACTGCAAATGGGATTGTTCTTTTAATTTCTTCTACGGTTTTCTCTTTACAGTGGGGTCATTATGGTAGCATTTACTTGATCTCCTATAACCATTAGTTAAATGAACCTCTTAATGACAATGCTTATTACCTACCTCATTGAATCTCTATATCAAGACTAAATCTTCTGAAGTTAGCCTATCAAGATGCCTCCACCTCTTCCAGGAGGTTCTCAAAGACTCCCCACTGTATCCCTGCATTTTTCATAGGGAGAATACACTAACTCTTTTTGGAATGCATTTTGAATTCATGACTTTTAAGCATATCTTATCTCTGTGCTCTAGTATCATCTCTAAACCATATTATTTTCTAAAGGCCTACTTTTATCTCATAGCCCTGAATCTGTTTAACATAAAATTGTATTTTGACATGGATCCTACTCAAGAGCTCTTTGGGGAGCTTCCTAACCAGGTTTGCATTAGTCCTATTTGAAGCCAAGGAAGAAACTGGCACTTTGGTAAGTCAAGGTCTTATAGCCAGCAGGTAAATTCACTACACTTCACTGTGATGTTAATTTTATATGTCAACTCACAGGGTGTTTTTGAATGAGATTCATATTTAAATTGATGAACTCTGAATAAAACAGATTGCCCTCGACAATGTGGGTAGGCCTCATTCAATCAGTTAAAGGCCAAACAAAACAAGAGGAGATTCCAGCCAACTGACTTGAGACTGAATCGGCAACATTGGCTCTCCAGGGTCTGCAGCCTGCTGACCCACACTGCAGATGTGGACTTGGTGGCCTCATGAATCACACAAGCCAAACTATTATACTAAATCTCTTCCTATATATACACATATCCTATGAGTTCTGTTTCTCTGGAGAACCCTGACTAGTACCGCATGTATTATCTTGTCCTACCAGGACATCCACATGAGATGCCTTATATTAAGGGAATAAACTTCTCAAAGGCAAAGGAGTTTATTCAGGACATAGAGCAAGTGGTGATGAGCCTGTGCTAAATAATTCGGCTTTCTGGCCAATTTTCAATGATTAATTTGCAACCAGAATTTCTAATCTTGAAAAAGGACTTCAACTATTTCCATTTTGACCTCAATCTGTACTTTCTAATGGATTAAGTTCTTCTTTTCAGTTTAACTCTTAACTCAGGCAAAAGACCCTGCCAGCAAAGCATGTCCTGATGGGAGCCAAAACTAACCCCCACCCCCGCCCCTGGGCAATAAGGACTACCCTGAGCCAGGAAGACCCAAGTGTGACTGACCTCAAGACAATGATCAACCTGACATTCACTACCCACCTATGTGTTAGAGACATTCAGTTAGGTTCTAACAGGAGGCCTGGAGGCCAAGAAAAAGTCAGTCATGGCCAGCTATTGACAAAGTCAGAGGCCTGTCCTGGCAACACTCCAGAACAAAACCACAAGAACCAAAGTCAAACCAGACAGGCCCAAGATGGTGACAAAGTAGGCTGGAAACCCCTGCCCAAATAAGGAAGAAAAGGCTCAAAACCAGCTTCCAAGAAATCCCCACCCAAGTAATGAATATTCCACAACTGTCAATAAAAGATAAAAACCCAACCCCCAGGATAATCAGCTCACTCACTGGCCTTCTCACATCTGGAGAGTGTACTCTCACTTTAATAAACATTCCAGCTTCTGTCTCTAGCCTGTGTTGTGTCTGTCCTGTAATTCTTCCTCATAACAAGACCAAAAGACTTGGGTGACATCTTTGGGACAGGCTGGGTTGAAGCCTCAGAGCCCACGTCTCCCCGGTTCACCTGGCAATATATGTATGTACCAACCTTTGCTCCACATTTCTCCTTATATAAACCTGGAAGTATTTTCAGCACTTTGGAGACAGTCTTTGAGATATTAGTCCACTGTCTTCCCAGTGTTGGCCTCACTGAAATAAATTCTTTTCTTGTTTCCCTACCATTTGTCTCTCTGCCTCTGGATCCTGTCAACAGCAAGTAGCTGGAACTGGTCTGCCTGGACCCCAAGAGCTAGATGCTCTGGCACCCTTGTGCCCCAGCTACAATCTCCCACTCTCATTAAAATGATACTTAGAAGATGTACAGGAAACTTCCATTTCATAAATTCAAGAGGTCTTCTAGTCATTGAACTTATTCATATATCTTAATGACATGTTTTCAATTTCTCAGACTAAATCAGTTATGGGTCATTGTAATAATCAACCAACAAACAAATTAATTGACTTTTATGACCTATCTATTCTCAAGGTGCTTACAATTACCTAAAAGTTTAAGTAATATCAGAGAATTTCAAGACTTAAATGAATTTAATGACTTGCCCTCAAAAGGTACAAAGAGAGGCAGCGACCCGGGAAGTCTTTTTTTTTTTTTAAGTTTTAAATGTAACATGAAGCCTTTAACAACCCAAAATTGTATTGTCTTATATACGGAGCAAGAGCAGAAACAGAGGCACAGATGTGAGAGGACCTATTAAAAACAAGTCAACAACAATAACAAAGAAACCAAAAAGAAAATATTTAGAAAAAAAACAAACTGTGATTTCTGACTGAGCTTGGAAAAACTCTCATCAGAAAAAAATTTCCATTTGTAATCAGACATCAGACACACATACATGTGTATATTTCTTCTTTTGTTAAGGTGACTGAATTGTCATTTGCTGGGCAAATTTTCTCATGAACACAGGAGGCTACTGCATAAGCAGTGGACTAAAATGGACGTTGGAATTCTCAGTGGAATATGGCATTTAAAACCAACACCACTTCTTCCCTTCAGTGACTGAAAAGGTCAGGGCTAATCACCAATTTCCTTGCCAGGACTGCCTAAATGTTTTGAAAGAACATGCCTATCTTTACAGCTTATAGCATGATTTTCTATCTCACGTTGTCCTGGACTTGAACAGGTGCTGATTATGGGCAGTGACCCCTCACACAGTAGAAAATCCTCATAAAACTTTTGACTCCCTATGAACTTTACTAACAGCCTTACTGATAACATAAACAGTTGTTTAACACATATTTTCTATGTCATATGTATTATATGCTGTATTCTTACCATAAAGTAAGCTAGAGAAAAGAAAACGTTATTAATAGTAAGAGAAAATACATTTACAATACGGTACTATGTTTTATAAAAAAAAAAAAAAAATCCACATATAAGTGGATCCACGCAGTTCAAACCCTCATTCAGGGTCAACTGTACTTTATGTGTGAAATCATTCCATTTTCCTAAAAGCTCTATGATGAGATCCCAACAATAAAGGGGTAGTTATTCACCAAGGGTCACAGTGCAAAATACTTTCCCCATTTACCATTTATTTAGCATTTATTTTATTTAGCATTTATCACTATTTCATGGTATGGTTATTGCTATACAAAAGTTTTCTATAGACAAATCTAAATCTATTTACCTAATGAAAATTTTGGTTTTGCCATGCTTGGCCAGGCATTCACTATCCAAAGTTAACAGATTTTTCACGTATATTTTTTAATTTTTTTATTTACATTTTTATTTTGTTTTTTGCATAGTTTTTTCTTAATACATTTTAGTACTTTTTAAGGTTTAATTTCATAAACCAACTGGGATTTATTTTGGTGTATGGTGAGAAAAAGAAATCTAACTTTTTTAACTGAATGGCTAATTATTTTAAATATGAAATAAACCATCTTTGGGCGCCTGGGTGGCTCAGTTGGTTAAGCGACTGCCTTCGGCTCAGGTCATGATCCTGGAGTCCCTGGATCGAGTCCCGCATCGGGCTCCCTGCTCAGCAAGGAGCTTGCTTCTCCCTCTGACCCTCCCCCCTCTCATGTGCTCTCTCTCTCTCATTCTCTCTGTCTCAAATAAATAAATAAAATCTTTAAAAAAAAAAAAAAAGAAATAAACCATCTTTTACAACTACTTGGAAATGCTGCCTTATACATACATATATATGTATATGCATATATACATCAGGTCTATCATTGCTAATGTGTTCAAGCACTCTCTTCATCTATTCCCATAACAATATCATGCTATTTTAAGTATTTTGGCTTTTTATGAATCACACTTGTGCCCAGTTTAAATTCTTTAAAAATCTATCTAATTTCCCCTTCCCTTTCAACCTACCCACCATACACAAACACAGATAGATACCAGTTTGATTTTCATTATCACTGACCAATTGATTTTATGAATAAAAATTAAGACCATAATTTTCTACAACCCATACTTATGAATGTATAATAATATTCTCAAGACTGTTTACCAATTTTCCTGAGGTCTGATTTGTCACCCATGTTTTTAATTATGGAATATTTTTAAATAACATTTTGTTTATTAGGTTCAAAGCTGTCTGTTCATGAATGTGTAAAGAGAAACCAAACCTGTTAAATATGTTATTCAAATTCTTCATGGTCTAATTTTTTGTCTACCTAATATGACAATTTTTAGAAAAATACATACTAGCATCACCCACTGTAGATATGGTTTTGGTAAATTTTCTCACTACTTGTAAGAGTTTGGGATATGTTTTTATGCCTTGTTGTTGGTGTATAAAGGATCATGATTATTAGAATTTCTACCGGATATTACATGTCAATATAAAAACACCTTCTCTTTTCACCCTACACTGTACCTCCACACTAAAACCATACTTTCAAAGACTGGTACGCTGATACGGCAATTCTTATTTTCATTACATTAGCATTGCCTGTTAGAACTCAACTTACTCCTTTATTTCTAGTCTGTATTAGGATTTGTCTCTTTAACAAGACACAACTAGGTTTGCATTTTAATCGAAGCTGTGAGCAGTTACTTTTATTAAAATAAATTACCCCATTATAATATGCTATAATAACTTATAATATTTATAGTAACTATAAGTTATTATGACAACTAGTATGTTGTGCCTAATTACTGACCTATCACTTTATTTTTCCTGCATATGATACACTTTTATTGTGCTTTTATTTATTTTTTTATTTTCCTGTGCCTGAATCAAGTTTTTTTTTTTTACTTTTTTTTTTTCCTTTGTAGCCACTTAAAATATAACATTTCACAACTCACAAAGTCTTTTATATTTATGTCAAACTACTACACTTACCAACTTTTGGTCCCTCTTACTCTGAAGGTGACAGGAAACTACTCTAACGTCTGTCTCTGTTCTTTCCTTGTCTATCCAAAAGTAATCACGAAATATTCTCTATCTGCAGTAGTAGCAATAAGTCAGCTTAAGATGAGACCACTTTGGAATTTAATGAACCTACGTAGTATCTATTATGAGCCAGGAAAAGGGAGGACAAGTAACTTCATATATAATTAGTCAGAAGTTAGTTCCATTTATCTTTCCAACATCTCTGTACCCTGCAAAAGACAAAGCTCTTACCGTTTCTTTTGGAATCTGCATCTGGCTTGGCTCTGCATTCTAGAAGAATTGAAGAAAAATATAAATACAGACTGACCAAAGCCATCTTCAACACACAGGGTCACAAAGCTTGACTTTAAAGGAAATTCTGTTGGTTCTTAAAACCCACGAAATATATAGAGGGTGATTATATTATGGATGATGTATGATTGTCTTCCAAACTTGCACTGATGTGGTTATATTATCTTGTGTGTGTGTGGGTGTGTGTTTTAAGAAATTTTTCTGATGTAAATTTTTACTTGTTCACTCACATTATATCATGACTTTATTATTTGGAGGAAAACAAATCTCACCAGACTGGCTCTCTATTCATGGCACTGTTTTGGTTTTTTTAATTTCCCCAACTACATCTAAGGTATATTATAATTTGATAGCTACACCAGATAGTAACAGTCTGAACCACAGTCTGAACCACAAGTATTATACTTTAAAATATTACACAGATTATAAATGTGATTTTTTTTGACATACTATAGAGTTGCTTTAATTACACAGATATTTAAAAGGTTGATTTATTAAAAAGGCACATATTGATAACAGTATTTTGTTTTAGACACAGAATTTAAACACAGACACCCAGAGGAAAAGAGTTTTGTTAACTGGATTCAAAGATCATTTTAAATGCACCCCCTCCCCTTTAAGTTTCAGAATTTTATTCTTTGAAATCTTAAAAAGCAGCTGCAACATGAATAATAGACTGACGGCCTACTGGCTCACTCCTTAATGAAAAGCTCACAAGCAATAAATTAAATAACCAAGAAAAAAACTAGGCAGCAGAAGGGGAAAACAGAAGCCTGGAAGATCAAAATTGGACAAGAAGAACCTGAATAACCTTAAGCTGGCTAGATGTTGGCACTGAGTCTGGGAAGGGCTGCTGAAGAGCAGTGTTTAAGCTTTGGCAATCTGATAATACTAACTATTACCCAGGCTAAGATATACTGACGAAGAATTAAAGCTTCATCAAATCCCATCTAAAGCTTAGTATATTTTTTTTAAGGGCTCATTTATAATTTCATAGAGACATCTCCAGATTTAGGATCAGGTGGCATTTTAAGCACAAAATTGGATAACAGTGGGGGGAAAATGGAAAACCGAATTTAAATTGGGAAATAATGCATTCAACATTTTAAAATAGAAATAAAGATGTTTTTATAATTTTCAAAATCTACTTAAAACACAAGCGTTCGGCTTACAGCCCTATCACAATCGGAAATTCCATGAAATCACAGCAAATTTGTGTAACCAGGGGATGGGGTATTCTACACTGAAACATATCTGGCTCATAATAAAAGGAAAATTTTACTAACCATGACACATCTGTACTTGAAATATTAGCCTAAGAGATTTAGGGCTATAGGATAAATTTGGGAACTGTGCCCCTAAAACCTTGCCATTCCAGTATATACAAATTAATTGTTGCTTAAAGCTAAAAACTGACTGAAAGAGATGTCAAATGCTCTAAAATGGCCCAAGTAAAATCTGTTTTGAAACATTTAAAATACCACTTATACTGGAAATAAAACACTTTTCTTACCACATTTAAAAGATAAAAGTGATTCCTCCAATTATGTTGTTTTTATATAGTAAATGAAACCTGGCACTTCTTGCAGAAAAACATTCAAACTATGTCAACTTAGTATACATATTTCATTCACACCAATACTATGTAAATACCTCTTATATTTAGACATATTGATACACATTTAAAAAATGAAATGAAGTTCAAACAAATGCCTTTTGATTTCATCTATGTCATTCCAAGTAATGTCAATATTGGTAATTAATGGCCATGGGGCTTAGTACCACTCAGGTCTCCTTACTTTCAACAGTAATACTCTAGTTAAGGTACTCCTTTTCATACAACAGGAAGCAAGAAGCTTTACTTGGCTTAGCTGGATGCACTATGAAAATCTGAAATATGAACATTTGTCATACGTAGTGGAGGAGATGGCAAGTTTTCAACAACAGCCTTTGAAGTGACAGTTATGAAGTAATCAACGTCTCTGTATTCAATCAGTCCATCTGAAAGTGTTCCCTCATAAGCATTTGCTGTCCTAGAAAATATCCTTGCAATCTGATTTTTAAATACCCCTACACTCAATATTGTGGAGATCTATCTTCAAAACTAAGCAAATATAAGGAGAGGATGCTTATGCAAAGTTAAGGCTGAAAGATATATAAAATATAGAAACTGTTTGGAAAATGTCTCAATAAACACTGGCCATCAGGTGACTAGCCCAGATCCCTGGCTCATGTGCATCAGAAATCTTTCATCTGCTCTAAATTTACACACCAGTTCCCTTGGGTGGAAGGCATCTTCTTGGCGAAAGACCAGAAGGCTCACGGTCCCTTCCATCTTGGTGCTTCTCAACAGGGAAACAACTTCTTCTTGGGATTTGCCTGCTAAATCTACTCCATTTACCTAAAACAAATAAAAAGTTTTCAGCTGCAGTGCTGTGCAAACATATGACTGAAGAAAAGACATACATCCTAGAATGTATCATGTCTCTTATGGAGCACAGCTCATTTCGTGGTCAATTCTCCCATGATTTGGTAGCTAATAAAGAAACACAGCCTAGGTATCTAGAAGAAGGACAGGAAGTAGTAAATCTTTTAGCGCTCATTAATAAGCCAAAAGCCACAGCCACCAGAGCATTAACAAAAACAACTAAAAATCAAATATATCCAAATTACCAGGTTAACACAAAACTTAATGGCTTTGGACTGAGATATCTTGATGGCCTTATGTATCATAGATTATCTTATACCAAAACAAAAAGGTGTTGCTGTTAGAGGGAGTAGTAAAAACACACTAAAAATATTTTGGTAAAACTTCCAATGAAATTTTACTGAAACTTATAAAGATAACTTTTTATCCCTAAAAAGACAAACATTAAAAGAAGAATACAAAATAATAATTATATTTATGGAGGGGTAGCAATATTTTGAGGTAGCAATACCTTGATATTTTTCAATGTTTTAAGAGAATCTTAAAAAAAAAGAGAGAGAGAGAGATTTGAAATAACCAATTTCTGGGGAATCTCATTATTTTTACCTTTAAGGAAGTATAATAACATTACCAGAAAGCACTATATATTTAAAAGAAATAAGAGTGAAAATCTCTTTTATAAACTATTCAATAGTATTCGCTTTAGAGAAAAATAACATTTTGTCCATGACAATAAAGTATATTATTTAAATTGTAATATCAAAATTACCCTGTAGTTAGAATACCTTTTGGAACATTTCCCTCTCCACTAAAAACCATCTTCTACTGCTCAGTGTACTACTATTTAAGTGATTGCACAAAATAGGTAAGTAGTAACAGGTTCAAAGAAAGGAAAAATTTCTAGATTAAAAAAAAAAAAAGTGACTTGATACTTTTTTTAAGTATGCTTCCAAATATCCACATGCTCAGAAAAACTGCCCACAAAACTGTTGACACTGTGTAGATGCAACTACAGATACTAGAAAGTTAGGTTTAAGACTTGTGAAAATGTAGTTTCAAGTAAAGCTGACAGCTACAGAAAATAGAGCCTAACTCTGAAGAAATAGAGGTTTCAGGCCCTTCCCACTGCTCAAAAAGAAAAACAAAAGCCTTTGTGATGTGTTGAAAGTAAAGTAATTATGGGAGGAAAGAGAGTCAACAAGAAAGAAAGAAGGTGAGGCTGATGCCAGAGAGAGAGGAGGACAGACATGTTTTGGACTCAGGGGCAAAGATGATAAATTCAAGTCCCAGCTGAGCCTCCTACTACATAAAACAAGCTATAACCGCACCCTTGGACCAACACTACTCAATTCATGCACCAAGGACAAGTGGCCCTTTCTGGAAACAACACTCTAAATATAATTTATACTCGAACCTTTCCTTCTATTTAGCCTCTACCAGTGCCCCTTTAAAAAATGGTGTCACAAGAATAAGACACAAAGGAAAGGAGCAAGATTTAAGAAATCTAGGTGCAGTATGTAGCCATGGAAAAATCCTTTTCCTGGAAGACAATCCTTCGCTCCATTACTTCTCAAGAAATCTTTAGGAGAGTTTGATCTGGATAATTCGAAACTACATATGAAGCTACAAGTAAAGAAGAAAGGGTAATGCCACAAAACGCAGTTTAACATTAGTGTTTGAACACTAGTTAATAATTAGGAAAGGCCATATCTGCTGCTAAGAATACAGACACACTTTCTGAAGAAAATACTAAGAAAAGCGACTAACCCATTTTTCTCAATCTTTCTTCCTTTTACTTCTATATACACAAGCAATCACACACACAGAAATGCCTATGTATGTTTATGTATGTCTAAGATGGCCTCAAAGACCAATGAACCGAGACTCATGAGGTACAGAAAGGAAATTTTGAAAAACTATTTTTTTCTGACATCTGATTTTTATGTCTCAATTCATTCTCCATGCTGCCATTTCAAAATTTCCTCTCATCAAGACACACTGTTTTCATTTACTTCATTTGTCTCTGTTCTGATTACAAAGTAGATATCATTTCTATATTGCCAGACATAAATTTAAAGCCATGTAGAAATAGAACCTAGCAGACACTGCACTTACATAATGACAAATGTTACGTTATCTCATAAACTGAATGTCTGAGTAACTAAAAATTTATGAGTACACTCAATGAAAAGATATTTCTCATCAAATGACATGGAAACAAGTCGAAGTAAAGCAGAAATACACTGCTTTATGATGCAAACTTCTGCTAACATATATAATTTCATATTTATGAAGATGTGAAAAAGAACGGACCCCTGAAAGTGGAACTTTTTAAGAATTACGGAACTTCCGACTTAGAGAAGCCACTCACCTCTATAAGTCTATCTCCTGCCTTAAGTCGGCCATCTTGGATGGCAGCCCCTCTTGGGAGGATGTTTTTCACATAAATTGGAGCTGAGCCACCTATGGTTACATCTCGGGAAGTGATGCTGAATCCCAAGCCTTCTGTACCTAAATACATAATGACAACAAAAAAAGTAAATAAAATGAGATACCTTGAATTTCAGAGGTACATGGCACAGAAAGGTTTTGTTATTCTCTACCTCAGCTTGACATTTTGTAATTTTCACAATGGCCTACACTGCTTTTAATACTTTAAAAGTCTGAAAAGCTTTTCCAAAACAGACTAAATTAGGGAAGGTTTAAATGGCTTATATATCAAAATTCTTTAAGAAGAAATGGGAATCTAGTCCAAGACAGATGAAAGGTCATATACAAATATGACTGCTAAAAGTTTCTAAACTGGTCAAAATATTTGACGTGAAATAAACTTAATTTCTCCGTGTGGAAAAAAAATTCTGTTAAAACCCATCGTACCTCAAATATCAATTAATATTGTGCAATCATGGTATCCAGATTTAAAGGGGAGGAGGAGGAGCAAGGAAAGAGAAAATGATCAGGAAGATGGAAAAGAAACAGTGGAAAGAAAATTTTTTCTAGATAACAGAACCTCCCCACACTATAATTAAAACAATTTACTGACAGGATGAACCATATTGTATTTGCCTAGTTCTCTTCTATTTACCTAAATCTTACCATATATATATTTCCCAACCAATAAATAAAATTGTAAAAATAAAAAACAAAGGCAAATTACTCAGGGAAGACCCCATCTCAGATCATAGCTACCAAGTCTAAGGACCATCATATTATGTTTAAAGGTACTGAAATTAATAAGGCATTTACAGATCACTGTGCTGGTCTGTATAGTTTTAATTCTAGGCTCTTCATCAGCTTTCCTGACAGGCACTCATAAGTGCAATACAGTATAGAAGAGGCGTTGCGTGTTACTAGAACTGACACGCAACAAGCCAAAATGAGCCAAGAAAAAATGTCAAGACTACAACAAATTTCTAATGAATCACACAATTTTTATAACACTTCTAATAATGATTAATTTCTACTGGAGCTTTTTAAAAAATTACTTTTTAGGATATTAGGTTCCATTTCAGTCAAAGTGATACTAGGACAAATACTTGGCTCATGTGGGAAGAATAAAGAGCTACATAAAGGTGAAAAATCTGTGGAAGGATACATTAATTTGATGCAGCACTTAGTACAAAACTAGAAGCAAGAGTACAAATCTGTAAAAGTAAATCAATACGGGCAAGTAACTATGAATCAAAACGTGGGTTAAAGAAGAAACAAAGTTGATATGAAGAAAACACCCCATAGTTATACCTGTAGCAGAACCTACCCTATACATTCTCAAGTGCAAACAAAACATTCATTTACTTCAAGCCTGAAGTCACTTTAATGTGCCTGGACTGTTAATTTCTTGAGTCTTCTGTGCTGAAGACTTGAGTGGCATCTTGTCTATATGAAATTTTCCTAATTATTCTGCTGGGACTTTTCCATATGTCTCTGTGCTTTCATGAAACTCTAATGACTTGCAATAACATTTATTAAGAAAGAATTCTAAATTATTCCCCTTTTGCAATATTAATTTGTATGAACTACAAAGACTGACTGTTATATGAACTTCAATACTATTAAAATATCAGCAATAACCCCTAAATCTGTAAGCTAAAAGTTCGGGCAGTGACCTTTAAAAGAAAGATAAATAGATATCAATTTTCATTTAGCAAAGCCAACAAAACATTTTGCACTGACTGAAACAGATTACTGACCTTCTCCTCTGACTTTATTAAAAAGCTAATTTCTACAAAAGAGCAGGGTATCTGAGAATGGCAAAATGGCAATAAATATTAAGAAATCATAATTATGGGAGCAAGTACATAAGGGCTGTTCTATTTTGTCATGTTTATATGACATGGTTCCTAAATTATGCCTAAGAATCATTATCATGAAGGTTTCTCCATTTAGCACATAGAACTGATCTCAGTTTATGAAAGAACTGTCATTCAAAGCATGTCAGTTCACTCTGAACTGAGTTTAAAGTTTAACATGGACACACCCTATGTTTTTGATGTACTTCATTAAAAATGTTAAATGTAACAATTGTAACTGGTAATAATCGTAACTGTTAACTACAATGAAAGCTTGTTCAATTGTCATACAATCATTATTATTAAAATACCTCTATTCAGTACTAATCAAAGAGAATCAGCATTCTGCACTATTATTTATCATAAACTTATTTTTCATATAAAATATTTGTAAGTACTGACAGAATGTACAGTTGGTTTCCGCGTTTTGTCATACATTCTCACAGTAAATTAAAATCAAAATAGAGCTATGAAGCTCTATATCATTTAGAATACTCAAAGTCAGGGGTCGCCTGGGTGGCTCAGATGGTTAAGCGTCTGCCTTCGGCTCGGGTCACGATCCCAGGGTCCTCGGATCGAGTCCCGCATCGGGCTCCCTGCTAGGCGGGGAGTCTGCTTCTCCCTCTGCCGCTGCCTCTATCTCTCTCTCTGACTCTCATGAATAAATAAATAAAACAAACAAACAAACAAAAAATTTAGAATACTCAAAGTCAGAAAAATGTTTAAAAGAAAACCACTGCTTCCATTTTTCTGATCTTGATGATTGAGCACAGTCTTTGTCAATTAGCTGTGTCAACGTAATCATCTTTTAAAATGCTATTAAAACTTAATTTCTGTATTCAAAAGAATGCCTCTTTTAATGTCAAGTAAAATTTCACTTCATTTAAAAGTTCATATTGTATCATAAGTTGTTAAAATATAATTGTGTAAAAAACCATAATTACCGAAATAAGTATGCCTGTTAGTGTAAAAGGGCAAAGATATTTATGAACTAGTAACTTTATGAGAATGGCCAAGTAAAATATTTTTCCTCTGTTGAGAGATCCCAAGCAGAATTTTATTTATTTTTTTTTTACAATTCCATTTGTGGTTCTTACCGTGTTTTTGCTTAAAAACAAGGGCCTGTCATTTGAGTAGAAAAAGAAGAAGACAGGATCTGATACTTATCTCATTTAGGAATTAACAAAGCTAAAAGGGGTTTATGCTGACATAACTCTGCATTTGTAAGAGGTTTCAAAAATGGAGTAAAGCTGTCAATTCCTGATCATGTCAACCAAGTATTTGGAGCTTAAAAGTCAGTAACCAGAAATAAGGAGTTTGTGGTTCACATAAAGTTCAATGAAAGAATATGATTAGAAAGGAAACAGGAATCTCAGAGTTTACAACCCTGTAAACCCTACTCCAAATGGAAAGAATGGTCTAAAGGTCAGGATATGGAATATGTTCTCTTAAGAATCTGCTGCCAACAGCCACGAGACTTGGGGAAATCACTCAACCTCTCTTGGATTCATTTTCACCTAAACTGTAGGAGTTGGTTGAGCTCATAAAAAGAGAAATATTCTTTATGACACCATTTTGAAAGAGATGATTTTAAAATATATCAGAATGCTCAGCTAAAATGGATGATTAACAGCAAAAGTCTAACTCAATGGCTGGAGGGGACAGTGTTTGGAAATCGGAAAATCAAGCCTAGCAGTCTGCTCTGAGTCGTCAAGAACAAAATGGAAAAGCATGCTTCCTGTACACAAGGATGAACAGTCTATGCAAAAGATACTTAAATAAATAAATTGATATAAGGCGTATGTAATAAAGAGTTAGCAAGGTCCATTAGAATTTCCCTTGTCATCTTTTTTTTTTTTAAGATTTTATTTATTTATTTGAGAGAGAGAGAATGAGAGACAGAGAGCACGAGAGGGAGGAGGGTCAGAGGGAGAAGCAGACCCCCCGCTGAGCAGGGAGCCCGATGCGGGACTCGATCCCGGGACTCCAGGATCATGACCTGAGCCGAAGGCAGTCGCTTAACCAACTGAGCCACCCAGGCGCCCTCCCTTGTCATCTTAAGGAAGGAAAGCAGTATAATATTCTGGAAAAGTAGCGGACAAGGAGCCACCTGCTCGGTGAACCTACTCTTTATTCCCACGAACCACGACAGCTTCAAATCAATCACTTGCCCCTACCAAAATGATGGGGTTAAAGTGGAGGAGCTCTAACGTCCTCTTTGAGAGTTATGTCTGGACATCAAGTGGGGTGATCAAAACAGTCAAGTCCTTACTATTGTTTTAGGTTTAATAGTATATCCTGAAACCAATTTCCTCCCTTACCAAAAAGTTTTACCACAGTAGTAACTGCTACCTTCTTCACAAAAACTTATTTTTAAAGCCTTATTTTCTCTGAATTTCATACTTTAATTCTGATATAGCAAAATGAATCTGAAAAGCTTAAAAAC
The DNA here is from genome assembly GCF_011800145.1 of Mirounga leonina. Lineage (NCBI taxonomy): Eukaryota > Metazoa > Chordata > Mammalia > Carnivora > Phocidae > Mirounga > Mirounga leonina. The sequence continues at coordinate 1,726,325 of NW_023270642.1, forward strand.
TATAATTTTAAATACATTTTTTAAGTTGTTATATCAGTTCTTTCCTCTAATAATGGGATAGTTGATTTGATTTTTAAAATAAATTCCATAGGGGCGCCTGGGTGGCTCAGTTGGTTAAGGGTCTGCCTTCAGCTCGGGTCGTGATGGAGTCCCGCATCGGGCTCCCTGCTCAGCGGGGAGTCTGCTTCTCCCTCTGCCTGCCGCTCCCCCTCTGTGCTCTTTCTCTCTCAAATAAATAAAATCTTATAAAATAAAATAAATTCCATAAAACAAAACAAGGTAGGTCATACCTTTCTTCAGCTGGATATTAAGCCTCTTGCCTATTTTTTTGGTGTTATAACCACTGCTTACATTTGTACTAAATACATTTTGCGGTGCTGGGGCCGGAACCGCTGGCGGTTTTCCGGAGGGGTGTGTGCTCTGAGGTAGTAGTCGGGGGTGAGAGTCTATCTGCTCGGGCGGGTGGTTCAGTCTGGGAGCTCTCTGCAGTGCTGGAAGTCCTGCACTATTCACACTCCTGTTATCCATATACTGGCTATCCGGACTGAAGCGGCTTGAATAGTAATTGTTCTTCTCACTCTGGGATAGTTGTTCGTACTGCTCTTTATTGGCTGCAGGAACCACATGGAACCAAATGATGGGTGTACGCATGGCTTGGCGAAACATATGTTGTGCTCTGGGTTTGAGAAAGAATGGAAAATTAGCAAATTAAGACTGGCAGACTAGAAGATATTATGAGCTTAATTAAGTATACTAATTAAGCAACAAAAACGGACAGACTTTGTTGAAACTGAAAAACAAAATTTTAAAATATCCATTTATCAATCAAGTTTGCAAGCTCCGATAGAAGCATTGCTGTTTCTCCAAATATAAATTTCTCGTTCTCTTAATAAAAATGACAAAATTATCTATAACTACAGAGAAGATACTGTGCTCTCAATCACAAATTATTAAATAATAGTTTTAAGCACAACAGGGATATTGTAATTTCAATAGGAATGGAAATTAAATACAATCTTCTCTCCACAATATTACCCAATATGTTTAAAAATTACATTTTATTACAAGGGACCACTTGAGTTTCTGAAGAAATAAATATACTTAGAAAACTACAGAAATCAACTCTCCATCATCAGCAACATGAATGCAAGTCTGTGTATGCAAAATTCTCAAGAACACCAAGGCAGCCTCAGTGACAGAAAATGTGAAGAGTTTTGGTCCCGGTGCTATTCCAGGAACAGCCTGAGAAACTGTTCCACCTCATGCTGATTCCCTAGTCAGATCCTACACGAAGTCCTTTTGATTTCTGCACACTCTTGCCTTGTTTGATAGGCACTGGACAACTTTTATCTTTCTAATTGAATAAGGACTTGAATCAGGACAAAGAAAATCTGAGTAGACCACACTGTGGTTCAAAGGAGCTTTCTCTGCTTATTTATATGGGGAGTCATTACGTGCAACAAAGTTGGAAATGTGAGTTGAAGTATAATAAAACCTAGCACGCTGGCAAATTTTCCAAGAGGTGAGGAAGTAGCAAAATTGTGAAGTCTAAATTGGGCCCATAATATTTTAAGAAGCGCTCTGTCAGTCGGAGGGCATTTTGAAATATAGTCTAATGGTAGTAATTACCTGGAGTCTGATTAAATTTTTAAAAGCTAGATAATGACAGAAAATACTCCTCTCTAGTATAAAGAAAGAGACACAGACGTGTTGTTTGAAGCATTTCACTGGGCTGCACTCTCTCAAGCCGAAAGCATGAAAAGAACAGCAATGCAGCCAACACACACTTACTGTTCAAATCTTCTATTTCGAAGGTCGCCATCATTAATCCTGACAATGCAATCATTCTCATGAAAAAGGTTTTCTTGTTCAGCTTTACCACCTTTCTCCAATCGTTTTACTAATAACCCCAGGGTTCTGGAACATTAAGAACGCAAATCATTACACATGTAATATTTCTACCGTGCACAATGCCCTCCTGCTTTAATGCTGGTATTGTATTTACAAAGACTTCCTGATAAAGGAGTACCTTAAATCATTATTAATACATTTGAAAATAACACCAACACAAAAAGCACAACAGTATAAACGAAGTGCAGAAATGGAGCCTTTCAATAAATGTAAGAAATTGTTTCTGGGGGGTGCCTGGGTGGCTCAGTTGGTTAAGCGACTGCCTTCGGCTCAGGTCATGATCCCGGAGTCCCGGGATCGAGTCCCACATCCGGCTCCCTGCTCGGCGGGGAGTCTGCTTCTCCCTCTAACCCTACCCCCTCTTGTGCTCTCTCTCTCTCTCTCTCTCTCAAATAAATAAAATCTTAAAAAAAAAAAAAAGAAATTGTTTCTGGGTGTCAAGATTATGTTTCTGAAAGAAACCCTGTACTTCCCTGCTTAGAACTGCCTCAAACAGAGTTCGCCCGATGGTTCAGTCTAGCGCAGTGTGGAGCATAGCTGAGCGTGTAGTTGTGGATCGCTCTGGCAGTTTCAGTCTTAAGCCAGCTGGTACCTGTGAGAGTGCAGGTAACCAGGAAAGGTTAACCTCAGTGCACTGTATACTGGCGAAGAAAAATAGGAAAGTTTCCACTCGTGGCGTCTGCATCTGATGGTGCCTAATATTCTGAATTTCAAAACTTGTTAGGTCTCCCAAAAGTAAAAAAAAACGCGTTGCCATTTATTCCCATTTAAGGACAAATAGGAGGAAGCCAGTGACAGGTTCAAATGTCAGTGGTTCAAACCTCATCAGTGCGCGCTCCAACTGCGGTTCAAAGAAAGCCTGAATGAACTTTTAGAGACCAGTGAGGAGTTAAAACAGCAAAAATTATTAGCATACTTGGTTTGGAACACTAATGTCTTGACTGGGAGAAAGAACATTCTAGATACTCTGGGACAAGCGGCAATCACTATGGGACCACGGTACAAGAAACAGGAATCTTTATCTAGTTGTGGTGCCGTGACTGACTTAACGGCTAACATACATTCTATATGATGATCATGTTAAAAATTCTTATGAACCTATTTTGGGCCTGTCCGAAGCTTAGGTTTCCTTTCATAATCCTAACATTAAGAGATAATATCCATATAGATACTCAAATTTAGAATCCTGTCAAAATAAAAGCTGAAGATATTCCCAATAGCCCAGATACAGATATAGATATACAGCATCCAAAAGAATACAATTTGCCATGCCCTATGTAGGCTTTCCAGTAAAAAGACACCCAAATAGACCGCTCTCTCTTGTAAACGTTTAAAGAACTTGTTATTTGTTCTGTGACCATTCATCTCGCTTTTATATACACACCTCCTCTCTACTAGTGCTTGGTCAGCTCCTGGAAGATAGAGAAGATGGAATTCGGCAATGCACGCTCAAGCACCGAACTAGTAGCAAGGTCTTGAGGAGTGAAAACTGAGTGAGTTTAGCTGAGGCAAACAAGTCTCAACTCTCCAACAAACTTTTTGCAAAATAAAATATGAGTGAAAGGAAATTTAGATTCGGATCCTTTTTTTCATGAAGATGTTATTTACACCAAATATATGACTGAACTGAAAAAAAAGGACTTGAAAGAGTCCTTTTTCACTTGTTATTGTGCAGCTTAAACTTGCTTCTTTCATGAATACAGTCATTTTTTAACTTCATTTTAATTTTTATTATTAAGTACAGTATAGCATGTTTTACTAAGGTCAAGTCCACCAATGTGCAAAAATAATCAGGGGAGATAATATTTAAATCACCTTTTGTAATTACACCATTTGAGGATTAGTACCTACTAGTGTAACAGTCTAAAAGTCTTAGTGACTGATGGAAACATTATTATGTAAGTAATTTTTGGTAACTCACTACCATCTATTGGAATTAAACAAATATAAAAATCCTCTCAGTTCAAAGGTAAGAACAAAGTACACTGACCTAGCTGCATGAGCAACTTAACTGTCTGAGTCCTATTTGGAAGAAAGCGATCCCACACAATACGCCACCCATAATTAAGTTACTGTTAAAATGTCATCATGCCCACGATCTGTCTCCCTACACTTCCCTATTGGGTAAGTGTGTTTCTATGTGCAATGGATTAAGTGTTCCATGAGAGGAACTGAATTATTAAGATACATCTAGGATTCTGTGGAGTGAGACAAAATAATTTGAGAAGGCAAATTAAACCACAGTTATTGACAGTATAAGAACTAGAAGGCATTTGGCCACTTCACCATCAAAGCAACCATGTTCAGGGAACCATGTTAAAAAAACACCCACAGACACTCACAAGCAGACACATGGTGCCACACCTGTTACTAAAAGCTACCTCCCCAGACTGAGAGCGCTTTGTCAGAGTACATGCATTCCGTGTGCAGCAAAAGTAGGCCTTACCAACAGTCACTCCAGGTTAATTAGTTTTAAACTGGTGAAATCGTGAGTGGTTTCTCAGTAAGGTTACAATATCCCTGCAATCTAAAGTGATGAATAATGATTATGCTTTTATGTATGCTGAAATATTTTATGTACTCTAAAATACCCACAGAATACTTTCAGAGAGAGATATATATACATACATACATACATATATATAGAGAGAGAGAGAGGAGACAGAGACAGACTATGTTTAATGAAAATTACTTAGCACTTAACTAGTACTGAAAATTTGTTTAAATTTACAAATTTACCCCAGATAGATCCTTTCGGTGTTTATCACAGTTTAAAATAACACAAGTTGGAAATATGTAATTTAATTCTACAAGTGGCATCAATATTTTTCAGATGAATAGGCCTATGGATTTATATTCATCTAGATAATCATTTTTCTTTTATAATCTACTCCCCCCACCGGGGAATCACTGTAGAATAATAATCCGAAGTAAAAAAGCATGGCATGCTTCATTTATTCAATGGCTTGTCTTTCTGAGTAAGTCCTCATATATGGCCTAATTCATCAGTAATCCTAATACACAGCAAAAAATGTTACAGATCAAAAATAAATACACCATCACATTTACATGAAACATAAACAGAAGTTTATTAAATGAGGCTTTTAGAATCCAAAGTTCAAATAGATGCAAAATCTTGGAGTCCTTTTTCTCAGTGCCAGGGACTAGAGAACTGATTGGGGACTGGAGGGGGAGTGGGGGGCGGGGAGGAAGAACTTCACCCTGAGTAACACAGCAAGTGATCAGGGAATCAACAGAACAGACTGAATTAAGGACAAGTTAGTAGCCTGCTGATTTCTAAGTACTTGACCACACTATTAGAATCATTCTCTCAAAAAGAATGGATTAATTTAAAAGTAAAGTGGTACAATCTGCAAAATTATCTCATTTGCTTCACTAGGTGAAAATGATTACAAAAGGAATGGGAATGAACTATCAAAAAAACTTCACAAGAAAATTGAACTGATAACAGCTGAGAATGAAAAGTACCCTCTGAAGGGAAATCAACGGGAAGTTGTAACACTTTCATCTTCCTGAAAAATGTGAGTGCAAGCAGATAGATTTCCATACCTCCCACGTTCAATTTAAAGCCTTCTCAAACAGTATAATTAAAAATAAATTTTAGGTATATAGTTTGCAAATTCATCCAGCAACTAGTATTTATTTGTTCTGGAGTAATAAAGATCTGACTGCCTATGGCGTTGTGGTCCCTAGAACACTTATTAGACACATAACTGAAGATAATGAAGTCCCAAACATTTTGTCATGTCCATGTGCTGGGATAGAGACTAGTTTTTCTTTTAGGCAATTTGTACCAGAATTCCTTATCAGGGCAACCATTTTCCGTACGAAGTGACTTTGCAAAAACTATGAAGAGGAAGAGGGAAAAGAGGCAGTGGGGTGAGCTCTGCAAGAGGAACAGTCCAGGAGCAGCCAGACGAGCTGACAGATACAGGAGAAAGGACGCGGTGCGCTTATTAACGTGGAGGGGCAGATTTATGAAGATATGTCTGGAGGGTTTGGGGGTGTAGAAACAGAACCTCCTTCACCTCCTGTGTGAATCTAATGTAAGCTCAACTTGGCACATACGGCTTTTAGAGCACACAGATTTTTTTTCTGCTGAATCTGAAATATCCCCACGCCTATTCCATTTCTACTGTTTCCTATACTTTTTCAAAATTTTGGGAAAAAATACTATATCCACTATGTACAATTCTCACTTCTGAATAATTTTCCTACACTAAAAATATGCAAATCTACACATATTTCTTTAAGCCCTTTGCTGTGGCTTTTGAGCAATGTTTCTTACCAAAAGCGGGGGAGGGGCAAAGAAGAAGAATACAGTCCCAGAAAGCAAGCCATTGACATGCTGCATCTTTGTACATGATTTTGGATGTGTAATTAGAAATTTAACTACTTAGATTATATTAAGGATTGCACCACTACATTTTTACAAGGTTCATTAGCCTAATTATACACTTAATTAAAACAAACTCAGTCATACATGTTAACATTTTCAATTCTAAGTATAAATTACAACCAATGATAAAACTGAAAATAAGTAACAAATGTTTTATTGACATCTAAATTGGCGAAGTAAGTCTGAGTTTTGCTTTGATAATGTAAACTCCCACAACCACCACCCAGCTGTATGGAAATGATCATAATTCATCTTAATAAAAGCTGACACAGTATAAACACCACCACTGTCCTGAAGGCAGAGCAGAAGTGGGCCAAATGGGATCGCATCAGCAAGACCTTCTCACCTCACTGAACACTACACATGAGGAGCCAGCAATTACCCACATTTGATCCCTGAGAACCACAGCCACCATCAGAGCAGACACAAACAGAAGAAAGTTCAAAGAAGTTCCAAGTTTAAAAAAAAAAAAAATCCTTAGTTTCTTAAATCTTTAAGAGATGAGATGAAGAATTTCAAAAAAAAAAAAAAGGTAAATAAAAATAGAGAAATCCTTCAGCTTAGGGCAGAAATGACAAGCATCATACTTCCACATTTAAAGAAGCAAGATTTATCTAAATATAAGTTACATTCTTCTGTCTAAAACAAATGTACTTATTATAATCCTTTATTAAAACAAACAAGTCTACAACTAAGAATGCACAATTGAAAACTTTCAGACAAAAGGCTATAGATTCAGTTGATAAAGTTAAACTGTTTTCTCAGAAGTAAATTAAAATTGAATACTCAAAGAGTATATTTATTCTTTCAAAAATGATAACTTCAAAACTCTACAATGATCCGAAATGAACTAGTTCCATGAAATTCAAACTGGCTATAATTCTTCATTAAAATATAAACTCAAGTAACTAAACTAGTGTATAGAGTTGACTGCTGAACAATGTGGAGTTAGGGGTGCTGACCCCAGTGTGGTAAAAAATCTGCATATAACTTTTGGACTTCCCAAAAACTTAACTACTAATAACGTACTGCTGCCGATAACATTAGTCAGTTAACACATATTTTGCATGTTATATGTACTGTATACTATATTCTTAAAATAAGCTGAAGAGAATGTTAACAAGAAAATCCTAAGAAAGACAAAAAACATTTACAGTACTGTACTGTATTTATAGGAGAAAAATCCATTTACAAGTGGACCCACACAGTTCAAACCTGTGTTGTCCCAGGGTCAGCTGTTTTTGTGAATCTTAAATTTATGATAGCAATAAATTCTCATCTTGGGTTCAAAACAGAAGAAAAAAAATCATCATTTTCCACTATTATATAGACTAATCAGCACCTATCTAAACAACCAGAACCACCAGAACAACAAGCAACATGGAGGGAATTCGAAGTCACATAACAGGAAGATAAATGGATGATAAAATAGCATTCTTATTAATTGTCAATACCAAGTACTTTGTTAAATGTTATATTGTAATCACATACATTTTCCTATTTAAGCCATACAAAATCATAGGAGTGTCCATCCCTTAGATGGGAAGACTGAGGCTAAGCAAAGCTAAGTTGCTCAGGCTACACTTCTACCAAAACACAGAGTTGGGTTCTGTCCCAGGGACCTCTGGTCTTAAAACTTGAACTGTTCTGAACAACCCCTCTGCCAATAACATGAAGATAACATGTGGTCAAGTTAACCATTGACAAAAAGGTAACACAACATTTCTAACAAGAAATCCTGGAAAGAAAATGAACTTTTTGTTTTCAATGTATTATAAAGCAAAAAGTCAAGGGGAAGAAGTCATTTTGAAAAGAAACTTTACTACAGCAATTGAAAGTGTAGTGTTGACTCTTCATCTGATACTCTAAATGTTAAATTGAAGATAAATATCTTCATCTATATAAAGTGAGCTGAGACAGGATTAATAAGGCCAAGCTAGCATGAGCCGTTAGCAGAAAGCTAGAAACACACACACACCCTCAGACTCTCCCTTTCTTACTAAGGGCTGCTGCTTTCCCAATTGAAGACTTAGGATTCTTCCTTAATTCCCATGATTGACAATCAGATACAGGAAGAAGAGTTCTGTGAATACTTATTACTCACTGGAGGATGTTCAATGAGTTTGTTTTTTTTAATTTGCCTTCTTCTGGGAATTCGTGAGATTTAGGGGTATGTGTTGGTGGGAAATTAAATATACAGTTACAACAGAGAGATTTTCTTATCAACCAGTAAGTGATAATGAAATTTTGGACTCTCCTCCCACCCCACAAATATTATGAATAGGAAACAGAGAAGAAGGGATTTTAGATACAAAAAAAAAAAAAATACTAAAATAGAAACTCCATGATGACAGGCATTTTTGTTTGGTTCTCTAGAGCAGGGCTGGCAAATTATGGCCCATGAGCCAACATTCAGCCTGCCACCTATTTTTATAAATGCAGCTTCACCGGACACAGCCACACCCATTTGGTTACACATTGCTTATGATGGCTTTCATGCTGCAATGACAGAACTGCATACTGGTGACAGAAACTTGGTGACCCGCAATGCAACAATGTTGAATATCTGACCCCGTAAAGGGTTTGCCAAGCCCTGATCTACTGTATGCAGAGAAACAAGAATACTGCCTGGTAGATACAAGATCTGTTAAAAACAAAAACAAAAACAAAAACAAACAAAAAACTTGCTGGATAAAATAAACACAAGCCTATAACTACTATTCACGTAAGAAAAAGTACTGTGAAAGAACACTCCAAAGACCACAGGTCTAAGAATAAAGAAGAATGTATATATAAATGGGAAATGTCCATTACAGAAAAGACCCAGAGAAACAGACTGCATATTAAGAATAATATGCTTTGACTGGGTGGCTCAGTCGGTTAAGCATCTGCCTTCAGCTCAGGTCATAATCCCAGGGTCCTGGGATCGAGCCCCGCATCAGGCTCCCTGCTCAGCTGGGAGCCTGCTTCTCCCTCTCCCACTCCCCCTGCTTGTGTTCCCTCTCTCGCTGTGTCTCTCTTTGTCAAATAAATAAATAAAATCTTTAAGAAAAAAAAAAAAGAATAACATGCTTTAGCCATACTGGTTTCCACAGGGGAAAAGATGTATAATATCCACTATAAGTTATACTATGGAGTCCAGGTAAAAGAATAACTATTATCTTTTAAAAAATAGTCATATTTCTTGAAAACTTTAACAATTTCTCCATTATTTACTGAATGAGGTCTCATCGGTCACTTGTAAAGTGCTCTGTAACAATCTCTCCAGTGCTATCTTATAATAAATTCTGTTTCAAATCCTTGACTCATTGTTTCTTACCAAATCATGCACATGTGTATGTGGCATCTTCCTGGGGAAGACTATCATTCCAGAGTGTCTCTAGCATAACTCCTGTACTTCCTTCAAAGAACAGATCAAGCCCCATTGCTCCACTGAGGATACACCACGGCACACAGTATTCCGTCCTTCTGCTAAATCCCAAGGGCACTTGTGCGTGCAGTTCTTCTGACACATAGCATAGATTTTTCTTATACACATTTTTCAACTGGACTTTTAAGTTCCTTAAAACCAAATTTAAATCTTACAATTTCATAAACCCAATGTCTACAGTATACATTTTTTATCTTGCTTTTTAAATACCTAATATTACATTATTAGAAACCTCAGAAAAACTCATTAACAACTATCAAACTAGGATATGTCTTTATTTATCTATATCTAACATAGCAATGCCATTGCTAATATGGGTAGGCATAAATTCATTCACACTTTTACTTTGTAAGCATCACTGAGTAATACCTATGGGTTAAGTCCTAGAAACAGAAAAAAATAAAAAATAAAACATAGTTTCTCTACCAAAGGAAAAGGCAATTATTTGGCATAACCTCCCTGAAAGTAGCAGCATTTGTGATTTAAATAAGAAGGGTATGTTTGACATTTACATCAGGAGGAAATCAAATTATATGTGTGAAGTGAAAATTGATTTCAAGGTAAGGAAACTGTGAATAAAGAGTTCTGGATGGGAATCAGTTAACTTTATTTTTGAAATACATACAAGATGACGAGTGAAGTAAAACAGCATCACTACAAGGCAACCTACAGAATGGGAGAAGATATTTGCAAATGACATATCTGATAAAGGGTTAGCATCCAAAATATATAAATAAATTATAAAATTCAACACCCAAAAAAAGAATAATCCAATTAAAAATGGACACAAGACATGAACAGACATTTTTCCAAAGAAGACATCCAGATGGCCAACAGACACATGGAAAGATGTTTAACATTATCACTTATCATCATCAGGGAAATACTAATAATGAGATAGCACCTCACACCTGTCAGATGGCTAAAATCAATAACACAAGAAACAACAGGTGTTGGCGAGGATGTGGGGAAAGGGGAACCTTCCTGCATTCATTGGTGGGAATGCAAACTGGTGCAGCCACTCTGAAAAACAGTTTGATGATTCCTCAGAAGGTTAAAAATAGAACAACCCTACAATCCAACAATTGCACTAGTAGGTCTTTACCCAAAGAATACAAAAATACTAATTCAAAGGGATACATGCATCCCAATATTTGTAGCAGCCTTATCTACAACAGCCAAATTGTGGAAACCACCCAAATATCTGTCCATCGACAGATATTATGGAATATATATTACTCAGCAATAAAAAAGAATGAAATCTTGCCATCTGCAATGACATGGATGGAGTTAGAGAGTACAATGCTAAGCAAAATAAGTCAGTCAGAGAAAGACAAACGCCATATGATTTCACTCATATGTGGAATTTAAAAGAGAAAACAAATGTGCAAAGAGAAAAGAAAAAACAAAGCAGAAGAAGAGAGAACGGCAAACCAGGAAACAGACTCTTAACTATAGGGAACAAACTGATGGTTCCCAGAGAGTAGATGGGTAGGGAATGGGTTAAACAGCTGATGGGATGAAGGAGGGCACTTGCTGTGATGAGCACCAGGTGCTGTATGGAAGTGCTGAATCACTATACTATACACCTAAAACTAATATTATACTGTATGTTAACTAACTGGAATTTAAAAAATAAACACTTATAAAGAAAAGCAGCATCAAGGGGAAGGTAACACTGTCTCCGTGCCTAGGTACTGAGGGAGTGGTTGGGGGATGAGCAGCCATATGCTAGCTATCGCTGATGCCTCCAATCAGAAAAGACCATCTGACTTTACTCCAGAAAATAGTCTTTTTAAGTAGGCCCAGAAAGATCCTTATTTAAAAAATTCCATTATCCCTGAGGCCATAATAATACTTAAGTGGCTTTAAGAATTTCTGTAACATTGACTTCACATTTCTTCCTATTTTCCTGAATTATATTTGCATTCGAGATGTCCTGCATTTTATGTCTTGTCTTTATGATATATAATTCACATCCCACATTGTTCCTTAGACTTTTTGACTTTGAAATCCAAATCAGAAAGCAATACTGACATATATGGGTCACTTTTACAAAAATAAGTATTCAGTAAGTGTTATTCAATTAGTCATATCTCCAAAATTGAGAAGGCCCAAGTGTGATTGGAATTTTGCACAAGAGAAGTTATTCTTGGAAATTTCAACTTACATCCCATGAATATGTATTCTTTTATTCCCACTAGATATATATGCAATTTCTTCACGAGCTCCACTTAATTTCTTCCTTTCTGCCATACTCCATTGCTTAATTTGCCCTTGCAGCCACCACGGAGCTGATGTAGCTCCCTTTATAAGCTGTCATCACATTTAAAACCACCTTCTGCAACAAGCCAGCTTCAGTTACATAATTCAGACAATTGTTCCTCTATCAACTCACAGAGTACCTATTATTTATCAGCATTTATCACATAATTATAGTTGTGTGATTTCTTGGCCATCACTCCATCTTGACTGCAAATCTCTAGAGAAAGACTATGTCCTGTCCATCTTTGTTTCCTAGCACCTAACACAGGAATCACCACACGGTAAATGCTTGGGAAGGTTTCTGCCTGAATGAGAAGAATCCACCTATAGGCATTTCTGAGAACAAGAACCATGGGTGTGTCTTCCTCCTCAAGATTGACTTCTATGATTCTAAGCAGCCTGCCTATTTTTTCTCTCCCAATGACAGCCTAACTCTGAATAACTATTACTATCGAGTCCATGAGGAAGCTTAAAAATGCAATACAAATATTTGTTATTTCCTAATATGAAAACTGTTAATGTCTAAAAAGAGTTTATAAAGAACCTGATTTTCTTAATCTCTCTGTCCCTTATACAAGAAAGCTGCACAAGATTTTCTTCTTTAAATGCCAAATCAACAGGGATTAAAAATGACACAGTTATAAAATAACTTGTAGTTCTGCAAAGGGATACTTGTCTACTTGAATGTGTTCTATATCTCTAAACACCATGGTAACCAGTGCCTGATGGATTCTGTGAAATTGCTTCCATTGAATTAATCTATACTACATTTACTTTTCTGTCTTACTCTCTTTTTGCTCTAGGCTTTTCATCTATTTGTTTTATCCTAATATCCTTTCACATTGAGGGAGGAAATGTGTAATAAATGACAGAAAATGACATGCTTGTGATTGAAATACTGGTTAAGTCCCATTTAAATGGGAAGGCAGAAAGTGGTTCAAGAGGGCAGTGTAGGAAGATCCTGAACTCATGTCCTCCCACAGACACATCAAACAGCTCCATACGGAACCGTCCATCAGAAAAGAACTTGAGAACCAGCTGAATAGCTAGTCCTTAAGAAAGGACGAAAAGACCACACAGACATGTGCTCTTGCCAAAACCCCCCAGCACAGCGACCCACAATTGGGAAAAAGCTTAAAATACAACACAAATATGAATAAATATATACATACATAAATCAATATACACAGTTTCTCCCTGAGGAGCAAGGGGTTTGTACTCCATGCTAGATATCACAACATTGCGGGCCTGAACCAGAGTGAGGAACCCCCAAAATGTCTGGCTTTGAAAGCCAACGGGAATTACATTAAGGAGAACCACAGGGCTATCGAGAACAAAGATTTCCCTCTTAAGGGACTCACATGCAGGACCCAGCTCAAAAAGCAGCAGTCTGAAAAAAGTCTAGACCACAGGTGAAGGAATTTCACTTGCCAAACTTCAGGCATCTACCAGAGGGTAGAAGTCTGCTGGTATTCTCTCCAGGGATGGAATGGTGGCAGATGCCATTTTGATGGGTTACTTCCACACGGCTAGTGATAGTACTGCGGGCGCCATGTTTTGCACCGCACTCTAGCCAACTAACAGCTACAGGAAAGCAAGCCCTTCTCCCCACTGCAAGCACCTCCAGGTGCAGCAGGTGAGCAGACCCATGCCTTCTGCCCTTCGCTGCTCATGCGACCCTGCCTTCATTGAACAGATATGTGTAGTGCACTTAGGGGATGTCCTGTGAGCACCAGGCTCAGGTGTGGTGGGGAGGGTTGGGCTTCTGGACCCCACAGAACTGAAACAATTAGAGAGACAACTCAAGAGACAACCAAGAACAAGGATCAGGTTAAATGTTAAGATTCATCTCCTACACAGAGCCACTCCCCAAGACAGGGAGATAGAGCTGTTTTACAAAATACACAAAACCAAACAGAGTCAAGTAAAATAAGGAAACAGAGGAACGTGTTCCAAAGGAAAGAACAAAATAAAATCCCAGAAAAAAATCCTTAATGAAACAGAGATAATTTATCTGAGAAAAACTTCAAAGTAATAGTCATAAAGATGCTAACTAAAGTCAGAAGAAAATGGATGGCCACACCAAGAACTTCAACAAGGAGATAGAAAAATATAAGAAAGTACCAAACGCAAGTCACAGAGCAAAACAATACAATAACTGCTGTGAAAAATACACTAGATGGAATCAAAAGGAGGCTAGATGATACAGAAAAATGGATCAGTGACCTGAAAGTCAGGGTAGTGGAAATCACCCAAACAGAACAGAAAAGATGAACAAATAAATTCAATGGGGATAGATTTAAGGATCTGTGGGAAAATATCAAACATACTTCATTCACATTATACAAGTCCCAGAAGGAGAAAAAAGAAGGGGGCAGAAAACTTATTTGAAGAAATAATGGCTGAAAATTTCCTTAACCTGGAGAAGGAAAAAGACATCCAGGTCCAGGAAGCACAGAAAGTCCCAAATGAAATGACCCAGAAAGATCAACACCAAGACATGTTGTAAATAAATATCAAAAGTTAAAGATGGGGTGTCTGGGTGGCACAGTCAGGTAAGGGGAAAAGACAGTCTTGTCAACAAATGGTGTTGGGAAAACTGGACAGCTACATGCAAAAGAATAAAAAAAAAGGAAACTAGATCACTGTCTTAAAGCATATGCAAAATTTAACTAAAGATGTATTAAAGATTTGAATGTAAGACCTGAAGCCATAAAGATCCAAGAAGAAAACACAGGTGGTAAGCTCCTTGATACGGTCTTAGTGATATATTTTATTTTGGATCTGACTCTACAGGCAAGAGTAACAAAAGCAAAAATAAACAAATGGGAGGGGTGCCTGGGTGACACAGTCAGTTGAGCATTTAACTCTTAATTTCAGCTCAGGTCATGATCTCAGGGTCCTGGGACACAGAGCCCCGCATCGGGCTCCTGGCTCAGCAGGGAGTCTGAGGATTCTCTCCCTCTCTCTCTCTAAAATAAATAAGTAAATCTTTTTAAAAAAATAAACAAACAAATGGGAGTATATCCAATGAACAAGTTTTTGTAAGTGAAGGAAACTATTAACAAAATGAAAAGGCAATGTACTAAGTAGGGGATAATATTTGAGAATCATCCATTGTAAAAGCAGCTAATAATATCCAAAATCTATAAAGAACTCACACCACCTAAAAGCAAAAACAAAACAAAACACAAAACAAAACAAACTCAATTTAAAAATGGGCAGAAGACCTGAGTAGATGTTTTTCCAAAGAAAACATACAGATGGGCCAACAGGCATATGAAAAGATGCTTGACATCACTAATCATCAGCAAAATGCAAACCAAAACCACAATAAGATCACCTACACCTGTCAGAATAACTATTATCAATCCCTCCCCCACACACACACATACACATACACACTAAAATAACAAGCACTGTTGAGGATGTGGAGAAAAGGAAACCTTCATTCACTGTTGGTAGGACTGTAAATTAGTACCACCACTATGGAGAACAGTACAGAAGTTTCTCAAGAAATTAAAAATAGAACTACCATACAATCCAGCAATTCCACCTCTGGGTATTTATCCAAAGAAAACAAAAACACTAACTGGAAACGATATATGACCCCTATGTTCATTACAGCATCATTTACAATAGCCAAGATATGGAAGCAACCCAAGTGTCCATCCATAGGTGACTGGATAAATATGTGGTATAGATCTACAATAGAATACCACTCAGCCATAAAAATGAATGAAATCTTGCCATTTGTGACCAACATGGATAGACCTTGAAGTTATTAAGCTAATGAGTCAAACAGGGAAAGACAAATACCACATAATTTCACTTATATGTGGAATCTAAAACACAAAACAGATGAACAAAACAAAACAAAGCAAAACCAGACTCATAGAAAACAGACTGGTAGTTGCCACAGGAGAAGGAGTTGGGGGTGGGTAAAATGGGTGAAGAGGATCAAGAGGAACAAACTTCCAGTTATAAAATAAGTAAGTCATGGGGTATAATGTGCAGCACGGGGAATACAGATAATAATATTATTAACTCAGGTGATGGATGGTAACTGGACTTACCATGGGGATCATTTCATAATACATACAAATGTCAAATCACTATGTTGAACATCTGAAACTAATATAATATTGTACATCAATTATACTTCAATATAACAAAAAGATGAAATACTGGTTCAGAGCTGGTGCATACACAGTTAAATCTCATTTGTAGAAAGTTATATCCCACAGGGAGATAAAGGTACACTAATATTTGGAAGCTATAATCCCTGCACTTTACTGTATCATTTTTTTTCTACTCATGAAATAAATGAAAAAAGATTTAACTTTTGAGATCATTTAAAATTATGTTCTTTAAAGGAAATAAAGGCAAAGGCCATTTTTGAAAAAGAACTAAGCGTGTTTAAATGAAAGTACCTCGAAGAAATTTCAATGCTTCTCCAGAGTTTAAAAATAAACAAAGACGAGAAGGAGGAAAAAAAGGGATACAACACCATCTCAAAATTCAAGGGGAATTTCACAGCTTGTTATATAACACTAACTATCAAGCCTCTTACTCCAGCAGAGATCTAGGTAAACCAAAGTTTCAACTTCCAGACATTCCATAAGGTATGTGATTTACCAAAGAGGCGAAACCTAGAGTCACCACCATTAGGAGCATTCACCAGGAAGGTAGTACAATTGTTCAAATACTCAATTAACAAAATTATTTAACCACACACTTATCACTGACAGCCCATCTGTTTGTTTTACAACATACTAGATGCTTGTAATTAGCTGGCAACGGTGTAAACCACGTCTCACGTTTTCAGTCACTGGTCTAAGGCCACCTTCCAGCTTTCCTCTTTCTTCTGCCAGTGTAAAGGAAGTTAAAAATAATAATAATGATGATGACGACAAAAAAAGAAAGAAGTTCAAAATAAGAAGCCAAATAGTTCCTAAGTATATTTCACTGGATAATTATTGGATGGGGCTTTCAGAGAGGATACAAGTAAACTGCAGCCACTTAACAGCTCACTTCCCCAGGACAAGGATGCGAGCATTTCACGGGTTGTTGACAAAGGCCCATCAACCACGAGTCGCAAAATCAAGTCACAGTAGTTAAAGATACTAAAACAAAAACTTTTAATAAACCCAATAGTTTTTTAATAGAAAGAAGCAGCAGAATAAAAGAAAGTCATACAACATTTGAAGTTTTTAAAGATACACATTCTTTAAAGTAACAAAGCCATTAACGGCACAAAAGTTTGACATTTGAGTGTGTAGAGATTGAAGAGAAGGAGCCACAGACCACATGGTAGGAAATAAATCAATAGCTTATTTAACTTTTAAAACTTTCAAACATAATCATAAAAATCTTACAAAAATTTAAGAACTAAATAAACCTAAAAATGAATCTAAAATGAATCATTACCTAAGTTATCTGGATCATTTTTATTGCATAAGTTTTCCAGAAAACTGCTTTAAGCTCTCCCTTAATTCTCCAAATTCAGCTGGAGTGCTGACTCTAAAGTGTTTCATCAATATACAGCAAAGTAAAATGCTTGCAGGGATGTGTGATGACCAATAACATTATCAGAATAATTTAAATGCTTGATTTCTTCATCAGCATAAGTGCTTTCTGTGATTATGATGTATACGTATGAATGAAGGAGCAGCTGGCCCCAAATGAAAATGTCCCTATTAAGCATATGCTAAATCAACACCACTCTATATCTAGGCATAAATGAAGATAAAAACACTCAACATTATGATTCAATTAAAAACCTCCAGGATACATTACCTGCCGCCTCGAGCACTGAAAGGCACTACATGGATTCCCAGAGGCCCTCCATCGTTGGGGACTCGTACGAGCTTTACCATATCACTGTGAGACAATGATGAATGAGGGAGCATGAACATGTACTGTAAACAAACCAAAACCGAAACAAAACAAAACAACAACAACAAAAAACTGCTACAACACAGACACACCATAAACAACAGAAGAGAACAAAACGAAAATCTCACCAAGCACACACGCATACACATACACATTCTGGAATACAAGCGTGGTGATGAGAGCGGCAGTAAACACTACATACCTGAACACTAGTCTGATGGCTTGGAGAGACAGCATTCATCAGAAATAACTACATTAAAATGACACAGAACCCCTTCTCTCGGACCACACTCTTTTATGTGTAATACAAGTACACATTTTGTAAGTCAAACCTTACACTTCCACTGAAAATTTTCCATCCCGGTATTTATTTCAAGGCTAATGAAGATTAAATGAATAAAGGTGTTTTGGCTGCACAGCACTTTAAAATTTACAAAGTGCTCCTGCGTAAGTCACATTATCAATCCTTCCAATAATCCAATGAGGTCAAAGCTTTTGTTTTGCCTCCATAGGTTCCAGGCCAGATGTGATCCAGCTATCTTTATTTCCCACATTTTTCCACAACAATTCAAAGTCCTAAACTTCTGTAAGTGTACCACAATGCCGGGAATGAAACTCATTCCTCAAAGCCAATAGATACCTGCTAAACATCAAATAATTTCTATAAGTGTTTGTAACTGAACCTTAAAGTCATGGAGAGAGATGTAAGTAACATGAAGTTACTTCTATTACATAACAAAAGTACTTTACTATTAATAAGCCTGAGCTTAATGAAAACTGGTGTAATTTGGAGAATGTAAATTTTCTAAATCTTTTAAGTGCGATTCATTTTCTTTATAGAGTTTTCCGTGTGTGTGTGTGTGTGTGCATGTGTGTAGTACACAGAAATCTAAGCAGGTCTTACCTGACAATCAATTTTTAAAAATAGTGTTTCAATTAAATACCTAGTAGAAGCAACCTGGACAACTATAAAGATTACCAATGGATTTGACAAAGATTGCAGTTTAGTTTTTATATAATGGAAATGCCAATTCTTCAATTGTATTTCTAAAATAAAAACTTAAAAGTTATCCTAGATACTATTAATGTCCTCATTATGTAATACAAAGACTAAAAGAAAATTAAAGACAGTGATATCAAACAAATCAAAACAAAATTAAGAATATGGGCATAGATGTAATCACATATGCTAACTAGGAAAAAATTAAAATTTTGCCAAACTGCCAAAATATTTACTGAAGTAATACTATTTAAATGAATTAATTTTTTATATTGTCATAGAATTTCACAACTTCTATTTTAGATACTGTTACATATCATTTGAACATCTATTTAATGATTAGTTTGTCAACTGAAAACAGTATGGTAACTTTAATAAATTTATTTTATTCCACATTCTATCTAAAAAGAACTAGGACATGGCAAGTACTTCTTAACTGTAATAGTGCTGGTTGCTGTCTATCTAAACATAACCTGATTCTAGACCCTGTTTAATCTCACTGAGAAAGTTCTGAGAGCCTTCCCTTGGAAGACCAAGAAAAGACAAAATTAAGAGTTTATACATGCTAATATCTAGGCCTCCTCAACTTTTACCCAAAGTCAGACAAAACTTCAGAATGATTGCCCTCCCTGGTCTAAATTACCAAGGGAAGAAATTCTGAGAACACCTTCCACTTAAACATGCCAATACTTAAGATAATTGTAAAGTTGTGATAATATAGTAAAGTTTTCTTTGTCCTTTTATAAGTAAAGTCATGTTTAAGGGCCATAACCTATGACTCTAATTTTTCAACAATTATCTTGAGAGATTCCATTTCGAAAAAATATATACTAAAATGACTAATGCTTACATGATCCAACTGGTTTTTCGAATAAAGTCTATCTATACTTTTTTTTAATTTAGCAAAGTTGAAGAACAAACAAATGACCAAAACACTGACATAGAAAGCAATTTGAAAACAGTTATAGTGCTGTTAACACAACAAACATTTTCAATCAAATACTATTTTATATTATCATTTAATAGTATTTGCCAAGGCATGAAACCAGGACAGGTACATGTAAATTTCCATGCTATACTTCTTACATTAAGTGTTACAAGTCAATAGATGAAAGATGCTCTTTGGAAAACAAACCAATGCAAGGCATGTTTTTAACTAAGCACAAACATTCCGCATGCCATATGCTTTTGGAATACTTGCTGCTATCAGTAATGCTACACGTATATTGCAAATTTAGTCAAAACCATCAGTAACTTACTCCAGAGAAAAGCTGGGTATGTTCTCCAAACTAGTGTCAGCATGTCCAACAGGTTCAACGCGACTGTTGTCTTCTTCTGTCCCATCCTCATCCTAGAGACACACAGCACAAAGAGAAGAATATTCTGTGTTAGGTTTACTTCCAGAATGTGAAAGGAAATTGGATAAAACTGGAGTTTAATAGGCATTCTGATCATGTTAACTAGGTCCTTCTTCTAGGGAGGATCAGCTTTAACGATAAGATGGGTATGTGTATATGCCAAGCTGTATTTTAAAGCCACAGTCTCCTGAGTTAGCATATCCCAGGAGATGGACAAGATACCACTGCAGTAAGGAAAGAACTTCTACTTATGTGAATGTTCTTATAATTCTTATTTCACTCTTTGGTTTATGTTTTCAGGAATAATTATGCATTACTACAATGCTACGTTAATAAATAAATGTGCAGGGTACAGGTGATACTTGTTTAAAATTTTTACTAATCCAAATAGTTGAGACCATTAAAAACCTTAACAACTACCAAAATCTTCAATGTTCCTCAGTTCCTACTAAACCAGCTTGTCAAAATGAGCATGCAGTAAGTACCATCCTAGACTCAAATCTTTCATCCTCTGAAATTTCACATAAAGTTACCCTAAGCCAGCTGACTGGTTATCCAGAGGTATCTATGAAGGCATTAAGATCTTAGCCATAAAGAACCACTTCTGTTTACTCCTATTATGAAGGACCAAGCACAGGGAGAGGCACAAACAGCAAAATACTCAACCCCCACTTTCGTATCCCTCCTTTTATGAAGGTAATATTGTAAGACATTACGTTCCAACACGTTATAGAAACTGGGTGAGTATGCTGGTACTACAAAAGGTGCATGTGGAATAAATGTGACGGCTACCTAAAAATAAATGAAATGCCACTCAAGAATATGCCTCATTTTATAACCTTGGCCATCATCTTTTCATTAAGGAGTTCACAGTTAAGTTGGCTTTCCAGGATAATTCAAATAATGATAAACATGACTGACTGATATCAAAGGTCTTTTTAACCAAATTAGAATATTTGGAAAAGACTTGGAATCTCCAATCATAGTGGCTAAGTGGCTCAGTGTGCTTCACCTTGGATCCACAGTGTCTGGCACCCAGTAGATACTCTGTATATTTTGCTAATAAAACAAAATCATCCCTAGAAATCGTTGGGGTAATAAGTTTCCAAATACACATAAATAAAATTTATTTAATCTGTTTCTTGGAAGTTTATATGTATAACTTATATAAACATAATTTGTTATGTATATATTATATACATAATATAATGTAATATATTACATACATAATATGTATATATAAACATAATTTATATATATGTATAACTTATATAAACATAATTTATTTAAACATAATTTGTCCAACAGTAACAAATATATATAGGATATATTTGTTATATATTCCACTATATAAATTCGGTAACAGTGATTTTCTATGTGAATTTATTAAACCACCTATATAGGAGTCTACCATTAAAGAAAAATTTTATATTTTTTAATCATGTATTTGAGAGACTCATAGTAGAAATCTATATGCCATCAACAAAGACATCAATCAACAAAATGGTAAGCAAAGGTCGTAGGTTCAGCACAGTGTTAAGCAGTATTTTAAATTCTTCAAGCAATACTAAGGCAACACAGAGCAGCTGATTAATACCTAATTGACAATTCCTCTGTGAATCCACCAAAATAAGAAGATGAAGGCACAAAGTTTTTCTATGAGTTGTAGATAGACGTGTCCTCCATGGCAGTGTACTGCATGAAGTAAAGGTACTCGAAGATTGATGATCCTATGATTTAAGAGGCTCTAATACGCACTTCTTAGTCATCTATCTCTTTTAAGCACGAGCACACAATACATTTCAAAGGTTAACTAGCATCTTGAACCTGCCTAAGGACCACACTTTAAATGTAAACAAGAACTCCTGAAATTAGGCTTTTCCACTGGCAGTGGGGGTAGGAGGAGAGCAAAGTGATTGTTTATAAATCAGATGGAAAAGACAAAAATAATCTTTCAAGTTAAAAACATTTCATTTCAGGATTCATTAATAATTTAAGCCCCACTGAAATGTTACCATGATGTATAACCAGTGAAACACCTAAGTTATACTATGAAACAGCCACATAAATGAAATGCCCCAAACTACAGTGATAAAACAGTAACTGATAATTTACACATTCATTGTTCCCAGAGTGGCCATTATCAGGCCCCCAAGAGCATGTAGAATATTATTTCATGCTGCTGCATATGGTGTTCAGTTGAGATCACAACATTCACTGCCCTGAGGCTGAGCTGCAATTGCTATGGGAACCACAACTTAAAATTTCCCAACTTCTGGATGGGTAAATATCAACTCCTGTGCTGCTTTATTTTGTTGTTTTGTACTTCTAAAAAGCTGTGACTGAACATAGTTACTTTTAGCACAAGTTATATACTGAATTCTATTATAGACACAGAAAATGAAACTTGGCTTTTATTTATGTCAAATCAATACTGAAGGCCTAAAATATTAATTTAAACTACACAATGTTAAAAACTTCCAGGTGAGAAAATATACTTTTTATCTTTTCCCTTCTCTCCATTTTATAGCATTTTATAGCAGAGTTCGGGTTCAAGAATTAAACAGTTGGGTGTGAGTACCGACTCTACCATTTGCCAGTTTTATATCCTTAGGCAAGTTACATACCTCTTCTATATTTCTATCCCTTCTTCTGTAAAATACAAACAATAAAGACATCTTCCTAGGACTACTGAGAGGGATAAGATAATCTGTATAACAAGCATAACATGGTGCCTAACACATAATAATTGCCCAGTAAATGTTAGCTAGTACTTAAAAGAGAAATAAATAATACATGACATATAAAACATACCACAAATAAACAATTTAAGGCAATGTTACACAATTATATTTTAAGAGTACAAATTCATCCATTCATACTTTTTGCCTTACAAGACAACTTAATATTAAACATATTACCTACTCAATTAAATACAAAATCTACATTTTAGAAACATTCATAAAACCTGATATTTGTTGCGTTTTGCTACATACAAAGTACCTTCATTGTAAAATGTCTTTGAAATGAGAATACACATTAAAAAATATAAACAGCTAAATGATGTATACAATCAAATAAATGGCACAAGGAAGAAAACACTACGGGTTACTGGTTGAGGGAATTTTCAGAGGAAAAGCAGATGTCAAGAACTATGAAGAGCCTGGGTGGCTCAATCAGTTAAGTGTCTGCCTTCGGCTCAGGTCATGATCCCAGGGTCCTGAGATCGAGTCCCACATGGGGCTCCCTGCTCAGAAGGGAATCTGCTTCTCCCTCAGCCTGCCACTCCCCCTGCTCATGCGCTCGCATGGTCTCTCTCTCTCTCTGACAAATAAACAAATAAAATCTTAAAAAAAAAAAAAAAAAACTATGAAGAGTCTATGATTTTATCCCACTTAAAAGCTCCTAACTTAGCCTGCATCGCTTCATGGATGCTAGCGGAAAAAAACGAGACCCCCCCCAGGTCAGAGACAAAGGACAGTTTATTACAGCAATAGCCAAAGTATCATCCTGTTACACACTTTTCTGCAGCTAAAATTCTTACAAAGCGATGTGAAGAGAACCAGGAACGCTGGTGCACACAGAATAAACCTGAGCTTAGGGAACCCAAATACCTTACATAGGCAGCAGCATGTCTGCCCGTTACTATGGAGGGAGACACTATATCGATCTTCCAAGGTTGTTTGCTGTACATACATCCTTGCAAGGATAGTCCACAACAAAGGCCTCTGCTCTCAAGATATACGAAAATGGAAGAGAAAAACGGAGAATTATCTCCCAACAACAGAGCTTAATCTAAGCATTGCCAAATGGTAGCATTTGTATGATTGCTAGCAAACTAAAACTAGGAATATCAGTAACAAAATGCCCTATCATAACAATGCTTTTTAAAGTAACATTAAATTCTACTAGATAACAGTCATACCTTCTATATTAAAACAAATTTTTCAGTGGGGATTTATTTCTATGTTCAACCAACCAAACAAAAATCAAGTATGAAAGTTGAAAAAAAATCTTCAGATATGCGATTTCTTTATTTCCCATGGACCCTTTCGTAGTAAGCTATTTTTGGATATGCTCCAGCAAAATCCAAGAAATTCAATAAAGCAATGGACAGAACCCAAGGAAAGTCCCAGAATAAGGTGAAAAGACACCTCAGAGAAGAAGCCGCCAAGTCAGATTAGAGCAAAAGGATACAGAAGTTTGGAAAGTCTATCTCCCTGAGAAAAAAAAGAAATTAATAATTGGTCTGATATTTTTGAACATTTGGGAAATATTTTTTAACAGACCTGTTAGAGAATGTGGGGGGAAAGTTCAGAAATATAGAGATAAAACAAAATAGATTTTTAAAAGGTCAAAAGCAATTGACTCCAGGAACAACAAAGGAAAATGTGTAGGGGAAAAAAAATTAATCAGAGTACCTACTTGGTCATGCAGTGAGCCACAAACTGCCATCTAATGTGACACTGACTACTGACTTCACTTAGACATCTAATGTGAGGAGACGGAAACACGGCAAGTATAGGTGGCAGAAAAAGAAAAAACCTTCATCTTCCACAGTGTAAGTCAACAGATGTAAGTAACTGGTCGCCAGGAAAGAGCAACCTAAATATTTTATTTAGAAACATGGAAGTAAATACAAAAATAAATACCTATATAAACAGTCCCTCTGGGGAGAGGGACCGGGAGAATCAAGAGGAGCAGTACAGAGTGCTCATTTTTTCATTAAAAGTCTTCTAGTATTATTTTTATACTTTTATTCTGACTACGTATTTGCGATGCCCAAAGTACCTAAGGCTGAAAACCCAACCTGCCAGCAAGGCAGCATCCTGGGGAGGAGCAGTCCACATAACTGTCCCGGACCTGGAGCTACTCCTGTGTGTCCCAACTCAGGTGCAGGAAAAGACTCACATTAGCAGGCTGCAAGCGCTACTCGCTACTCGGGTTTCCAAGCCTCAGGCCCCACAGAAGTATGTACCTCAAAACAACACCACTGGTCAGGGCGCCTGGGTGGCTCAGTTGGTTAAGCGACTGCCTTCGGCTCAGGTCATGATCCTGGAGTCCCGGGATTGAGTCCTGCGTCGGGCTCCCTGCTCGGCAGGGAGTCTGCTTCTCCCTCTGGCCCTCCCCACTCTCATGCTCTCTCTCCCTCTCAAATAAATAAATAAAATTAAAAAAAAAAAAAAAAAAAACCACCACCACCACTGGCAAAGCTGCTTGTCCCATGTTTATAGTTTTCTGAGTCCATATGCAATTTACTAATCAGAGGTCACTTTTACCGTATAAAGATAGTGGATGGAAGTCTTTATCAGGTTTTCGGAGAAAGAGAGCCAAAAAATAACTGAAGTTTAAATTCTCATGCAGAAGAGGGGAAAGATTTTGTTACTCTTTTGCCTTATTACCATATTATACGGATCTAAGCAGAATTTTTTTGTAAAGATGGAAGCGTTCTAGTCAAAGGAGAGAAAAGAATAAGAGAAAATGAAAATGTGATAAGCTTGGGTGAGGAGGATGAGTTTTAGATCAGGTTAGAAATGTGTACTAGACAAGTGGAGATGAAGACATGAATTTATTTGTTCTCTGCTTCTAGGAAAAATTAATCTTATTCTCTTCCATACTATGAATAATATCAAGGCTAACCCTCAACTTAAAAAGCCCTTACAGAACCAAGGGATGATACATTCTGAAATCACAAGCACTCACATGAACTATGTGTTTAAAGAAAACTGAATTTGGCTAAACTCCTTAATTTCAAAAAATATCTAGTTGTATTTTTTCCTGCTTGAGTCCTAAATATCTTCTCTATAGTCACAGATTTAAAAAAAAAAAAAATACACACACACACACACACACACATATATCCAAAACCATAAGTAGAAGTCATTGCAAAGAAGGAAAGGATCTGCAATTAGAACACTTAACTGAATGCTGCCTCCATCGATCACCATACAAAATAAGAGGACAAACTTGTTAACTGGTTTGCTTATAAAAGCAAGGAAATGAAAAGCACACATTCTGCTTTACAGCAACACAATAAAACTTTATCTAGAAACCAACCACCTGTATATCCATATTTAAACTCCAAGTTCCAAAGAATTAAATATTGTGAATAGTTATTACTTGAAAAAACGCCTATAATTTTAAGAAATAATTTACCATTTTAAAAACATTTTATAAAAAACTAATTATTTGCCTCCTTAAATTTCCTGCACACCTATCTTTGATCTTTATGTTTAGGAAACACAAAAGGAAATGAAAGTTCTGATGCTATCTTTTTAAACAAATTTACAATATTTTTCAAGTGTTTTTATTATTCTTAACAATAAATAATTTAATGGGTTCAATTATATTGCTACAAAAATGCTTAAGTAAACAGTCTCTCACACTTTCTAGAATGCCTCCAAGACTTTCCAAACTTAATGAGAGACACATTAACTACTAATGAGCTACAGCATCTCCCCCCAAAAAATATTTACTTGGATATTCACAGCATGAATTAAATCACTTTTGGGGGGATCACATCTGGGGAAAAATAATTCCACGGGGAATCTCTTTCCACATCCCCTAAGTATTATAAATAGAATTCCAGAAGGCTTTTGTGTTAATGTTGCCACGACTTGATTAATTGGTCAAATCACCAGGGAAAAGTAATTTCCCATCACATGTGGAAAACGATTGAAAATATCTAGGGGAGGGGGACTTCTCAACTGAGAATGGTAAATCTATAGCAACCTTCTAAACAAATAAAATCAGGAAATGTGTAATATAATTTTATTTCATGGTCCTTATATTCTACTTGAGTAAAAACATTTATGAAAAAAAAAACTGATTCAAATCCTTTAAGGACAGACAATACTAGATAATAAGACCTCTTAAAAAATATTTTCTTGTACTGTATTGGGGAATTAATAACCGTTATACTTTTAAATACAGTGCAGTTCATTACAACATAAACTGTACACCACAGAACCCAGAGGTCAACACCAAATAATTGTGGCTTATATTAGGAACGATTCAGTACTTGTGATGTCGAGTATTAAATGTGAGCTTTATCCCCTCAACAGGATTCCAAACATTCTCATCTCAAGCTAAGACTGATCAAATGGAATGGCAAACACAGTATTTAACACAGCCCATGAAATTTTCATTTACCACAGAAATGAAACATTTCCTGTCTTGGAACATACACAACATGACTCCACACAACCCAAGGCAAGAGAAGAGTCTTTAAAAGAAGAACAGATGGTGCTGATTTATGAAAGCTATCTCACTACAGAGAACAACAAAAAGTATGTATCTTTGCACCTGTTACATGCAGAGTGGAATCTCAAAATTAAGTTCCAAAATATAAGTCTGCTTCTCACAGATTATTAGAATTTCAGGGCATGGAGAAATCGTACTGGAAGACATCTGGTCCAATATCCAATCATATACTGGAATCTCTTCCTTCACTTAATTCTTCCATTTTTTCCTGTGCCCCCATGATACACAAAAGAAGCTTTACATATTAATCCTTACTAAGCATCACTGAATTCAATAACCCCAGCATCCCACCTGGCATCATCTGCCTCACTCCTATCCATACTTATGCCAAACAGATGACCACTCGAAGTATCTATCACCACGTCAGCAATACTGAAGACACCTGCTATGCATGAAGTGCCTCTGTACTATTTCCAGTCCCCCCACCACACAGGAATGGCCAGGTAGCCATCCATTGGATGATATGATTTTAATCAACCTTATCAATCTGGTTTCATAGGGGGCTTGTGTACCAGAATAACACCCAATTGTTTTCTTTTGAACATTCCTTAAAAAAACTAATGTATGGATTGTTGAAATGTATGGATTTTGTCATCTGACCATCTTGCCTTTCTTTTTTTAATTTATTTATTCATGAGAGACAGAGAGAGAGAGAGAGAGGCAGAGGGAGAAGCAGGCTCCCAAGGAGCAGGGAGCCCGATGCGGGACTCGATCCCAGGACCCTGGGATCATGACCTGAGCCGAAGGCAGACGCTTAACCATCTGAGCCACCCAGGTGCCCCATCTTGCCTTTCTAATAACATTCTAAACCTTACTGAGGTGACATTTTTAAATGTTTTATTCTGGGGGTGAAGTAAGTAATACCCAGGTAAGTAAAAGAGACTTATCTCACTCAGTGGTATATTAAAACAACGTATGTTTAAAATATATATTTTTCTTCATTCAAAAAACATATTCTCCTTGGCTTAAAAATGATTTCAAAATTAATATTTGAAGGAACTAAAATAATTTTAAAATAAACTTTCATTTAAATCAATAAAAAACTGAAACAAATTATTTCTTGCTAGTGATCAGTGCAAATCACTTAAAGAGGCAAGAAACTTACAGATTTTATAATATATAACAAAAAATAAAAACGATAATTGCTAATATATATTGAAGACCTACAATGTGCCATTCAGTAGAGAATCTACCTCTTTAGTCTTCGATACAACCTCAGTTTAATCCTCAACACAACCCTTAAGCATATTCTAATAAACAAAACAATGGGATTTTATTTTAAAGATGTATTTTATTTTTTGTTTTAAAGATTTTATTTATTTGACAGAGAGAGACACAGCGAAAGGGAACACAAGCAGGGGGGAGTGGGAGAAGGAGAAGCAGGCTTCCTGCTGAGCAGGGAGCCCGATGCAGGGCTCGATCCCAGGACCCCGGGATCACGACCTGAGTCGAAGGCAGTCGCTTAACCAACTGAGCCACCCAGTCATCCCAAGATGTATTTTATTTTAGAGAGAGAGTCCATAAGCATGCAAGCGGGGGCAGGGGTAGCAGGCGAGAGAGAGGGCAAGAGAGAGAGAGAGAGAATCTCAAGCCAATTTGGCCCTGAGTGCAGAGCCCCAGACGGCACTTGATCCCAGGACCCTGACTGAGATCATGACCTGAGCCAAAATCAAGAGTCAGCCACTTAAACAACTGAGCCACCCAGGTGCCCCCAAATATATGGGATTTCTAATGAATTACATGTGAAACTTTTTCCCAAACATAAGCTAGCAACATAACCACATGACAAGTTCCCAGTAATCTATGCACAATGCAGTTTGGATAACAGAGCTGTGTTGCTGACATGCAAAGTATTTGTTAATAAGGTTTACTACACACTGTATGTGAGATTATATCTAGAAATGCACTGGGCATGCCCAGCATGTGCAGCAGTGCAATGAATGACGGAGCTGGGCAGAAACCCACCCACCTCGGCTACATCCTTATTCATGTCACCACACCCTACATTCCTAATCGGAATAAAGGAAGTAACTTGATCTGTCCCGGAAGCTGTGATGGACTCACAGATACCACTACGTGCACAGCACCTTACCTATAAAAATAAAATTTTTAGAGAAAAGAACCAATTTTACTAAACATCTACAACACAACACAAACTGCATATACACTCTTTCATTTAATCCTCACAACAAAGTAGGAGTTCTCATTATGAGAAATTAGGCCTAGAAAAGATTTCACCTTTCCCTGCAGTGGCTGAGCTGGGATTTTGAAAATGGCATCAAAAGGCCTATGGTTTGAGATTTGCCATGTTTTTTCACTCCATTTTACTCAAGGAAGAGTGACCAAAGCTAGTAAGTAATGCATGTGATCCTAGCCAACTAGTTAGTGTCAGGGTCAGGATCTATGAGAAGAGAAAATGTAATAAAATTTATGTTGTTAAAAAAAAAAACCCACAGAACATTAAATTCTGAACATATCATAAATGAACTTTCATATGGAGAATTACTATCAAAATTGGGGGAGGGGTGTCATTTTAAGATAAACACAGGAAGAATGAACATCAGGAAATTTTACCAGTGGTTATATTTGGGTGGCAAGACTACAAGTGATTTTTATTGTGTCTTTATAGAATTAAGTATTTTTACATGAGCACAAAATCTTCTTACAATAAAGGCCATTTTTATTGATTTTTTTAAACCTTACAATACTTTTATAAAGGATTTTTTATTACATAATATCACATTATAATTTCCCTGAAAAGTGACTTTGCATAGAATCAAGGGCTTAAAAATAAAACAGAACATTATAAGGAAGTACAAAGATGGGATTATTCATTGGTATTGATATGTATCATATTTAATCAGTCTTAGAAATCAAGCAGAGATTTTTTAAAAATCACTTTCTACGTGTAGTATTCGGAATGGGAGAAAGATTAAGATGAGAAAAGGACTTCTTAAGATACCATATAAATTAGATAACCAGAAGAAATTTCAATTAAACAGAACCAAAGAAAGAATGGAGATGAGTGAAGAAGAGTCACACCAAGACAAGTTCATCATTGAGCCCTGTGGTCCACAAATACCTAAGAGGACTTTCATTAAGGACCAAGATATATATTTTTTATCCTGTTTTCCTAAATGATAAATACATATTTCACCATTAATAATTTTGAAGGGCTTATTAAGAAAACATATAGCAGTCCCCAGAGTTCTACATTATTTTAAATTGTTAATAAGCAAGTAAAGAGTAACACATGGGTCCTATAGCAAAATCCATGCATGTAAACATATATTAGAATGTGTACTGGTTTATTACTTCCCAATGCAATATTATAATTTCACAAATGAAATGTAGTCATTAACTTACTTGAAACCAGTAAAGAGTTTGGATAAAGTAAGTAGTTTTAAAAAAATGCTTTCATTCAATTTTCTAGTTGAATTCAATGAAGCAAAAACTAGTTGGTAGATTTCCTGGGGATTGAGAGAATGTATTCTCTTAAACAAAATGAAACTGATTATATGTTTGACACAGGGTACATAGCAATGACGGTTAGTTTGAATGCCAATTTTAGATCATGGTTCAACAGTTTATAATAGCATTAGAGATTAACATTAATAAAACTTATTAGCTATGCATTACTGCATTGTCTCTAATACCCAGAATGTAATAAAAATGCCAAACAAAAATTAAGATATTAAAGAAATACAATTAATCTAAAGTATTAGACATGTGTTATATTTGATATAGCACTTTAGCCTGGTTGTTAAAAACAAGGATTCTGCATGATTCTGACAAATTATGTAACTTCTCTGTGCCTCAGCTTACTCATTTATAGACTGGGAAGAGTACTGTCTACTGAGTTTCTGACAATCATAGTAATTAATTAATGTCAAATACATGGAACACTGCCTCACAATGATTAAGTACTAAGACCCCCTTGTACATAAGTAAAACTCAATCTTTATTTATAAAGTATCATTTGGTTTTAAAATAAATCTGTCTTCTATCTTATATAAAACAAAACTTTGGTTATAATTATGATAATAATGATTATAGTATGTCATGATTGTAAGTGATGACATGATTAAAGTATGTCATGCTCCCCAAGAAAACAATGTACTGATCAAGATGAGTCCTAGCTTTTCCACCTTACATTTGGTACTTCTTTCTAGTGTTTTGAAATCGTATTTTTCTTTGCTTACACAGGAATAGCAATAAAATAGAAATGTTTTAATTGATGTATTTTATTTCAAATTATACAGAAAACATTTTTAAATGATTTAATATTCCATCACCTCACTTATCATAGGCTACTTTTCAACTCCAGTCATCACAGATTTCTAAATAAAAACATTTCAATATTTAGGATTATGTTCTTTGAAAGGAGTCTAAAATAGAATGCTTCAAATGACATGATCATTTTAAAGAGCTCAGTGCTCATTTATTTTCTGAAAGGACCAAATCAATTGATAGTTCTACCAGACTCATATTAAACTGTCCATTTCACAACTTTTATGGTCTATACTGGAAGACAATTCTCCATCAGAATCTGGCATATTTGCAAGTCTTGAGAACATAGGTAGTACTTCCCTCCCAAGGGAGATACCAAAACTTCTATAACATAACCCACAGAGCATGCAGGCCTTATTTCTGGGCCACTGGTGACACTTCCATGAGCCTGGGCATTAGAGGAACCGAACCAAATATGCTGATGCTCGTGCTGCTAGCTGTGCTGACAGTAATAAAATTTTTCATCTCTGACCCAGGAGTCTCATCCTCCATCACCATCCATGCAATTGTAGCAGGCTAACTAGCTAGCTTGTAACAGGATAAAATTTTAGACCCTTCTCAGTTCTTGACTGGCTACCCTGAGACAGACAGACACACACACACACACACACACACACACGCGCGCGCGCGCGCGCACGCCCCTTAGTTAATCTGATCAACAAGAAGCCTTGTTGTCATTCTAGTTTGAATTCAATGTTACTAGTGAGACTGAATATATCACCATGTTTGTGAAATGGTCACATACCCTCTCTGTACATTTTTTATTCATTTCAATCATTTATCAGGAGCTTATCTTTTCTAAGAATTTTAACAAAATCTTTATAGACTAGTAGTATTACTCCTTTAAGATATCATCTAGATTACCAATTTATGGTTTGTGTTCATTTTGTGTGAAATGAAGGTGGTGATACAAAGGAACAGTACTTTATAAAAGCAATTTTCTCCTTTCACTGCTTTCCTTCTGCCTTTTAATAAGGACCCATACTTTCACTTCCTGTCACCTTTCCTTTCACCCACGTCCCAAAAGATATCAACTCTCTGCTTTAAGGTGTAACCTTTAGAAATATTTCCAACCAAAAACAGTCTAGAGGAAAGATCTGTTTAGGAGCAGTGACTGCCTAGAATGTCCATTTCAACACGTTCACTTATTACTAAAATTTCTTGAATCAGAGAAATGAATTAAATGCTGGGAGATCATTTCATTAGATTTAATAACCGTATCATTTGCTTTTGATTACACAATTTGATCCAATTATGTCAGTACTTTTGGTTTCCTCAGGTTGTTCCCTTGGGATATAATTAAATCCGGAATTCATGATTTGCAAATGGACTAAAAAACTTCAGCTCATTTTATATGAAAGACTGTCTTATCAATATTTACCAGAAAGAGATGCCTTTAGAAAAAAGAGCCTCATTATAATTTTTAGTATAAAACGATTGAATAAATGATATATAGGACAAATAAAAAATATAAAACACAACAGACACTAGTTACTTTTAGTTACAAAAATAAAACGTTTGAAATATTTATTTAGGTCATACTCAGGGACAGAAACTGTTTTACTCTTGAAATATTCCAGTAAAAGAAGATCAAGTTGTCCGCTTACTTGTTCTCCAAATAATAGACCAGGTTGATTTGGGCTACTTGCAATAGGAATTTTCCCTCTCAAAGTTATCAGTTTCCATCAGTAGGAAACAGACTTTGTAACTAGTAACAGATTAAAATAAATTTTAAAACATTCAACAGTAGGTATATTTTTAAAAGCCACAACAACACCTATCCATTTAATACCAGGACTCTAGAGGGTAGACATGTTTATGCGCATGAATAATGCGCAGCATCTTCAGATAAAGACAAAGAGGGAAGTACATTCAGAAGCCTTTCACACTTTTCCTGTAAAGTCAGCTCAGCCTTTGTTATTCAGATTAGCTTTTCAAGGGCCAGAGCTACCTTTTTTTCCCCCTTATTTAAGAAATCTTTTGAATACCAAATACTATTTCCTATTCAAAACCCTAAATCTGTCATTAGGCAATTTCTAAAATAAGTCTCATCGCTCTTTCATCCTGATTCTTCCTTCTCTCTGTAATCCCCAGTTGCCCAATTCAGGGATCTGTATCAGCAGGTTGCACTTCTCAGGCTCTGGCCATCTCTTGGACATAAAATGTGAAACCCACTCCTCATCTGGCCACACCTCTTTGTCTCTGTTCTCAATCACTGTGAAAATCATCTTTACGTATGAGAATTCTTTGTAAAAATCGAATTGCAGGGAACTTGTGGGGAGGGGGGGGCACCTATAAATATTCTTTAGGGTAGGAAGTCAGGTATTAACACAATTCCATCTTCTTAAAAGAATCATTAAACCGTGAGAAAATTTGCGACACCAGTAATAATGTTGCCAAACACAGCAGCTGAGTCAAACGTATTTGACTAGGTCAAAGAGACATGCACTTAGAGATCTCCTTTCTTCTGACAAAGAAATACCATCAAGACCCAAATCATATTTTCAAAAGAGGAGCACATATATTGTACTCCACAAGCCTAAGGAGAGGCCTGCTATGTTGCAGGTGTCTTCCCAATGCACTTAAAATTCTATGACACCATTAAAAACACCCCCCCCCCCAAAGAACACCCAGCCTTGCCTTGCTTCTCTAATAGGACTAGAAAGCTTAAAAGGGTCAGTTTTAAATCACAACCTTGGACAAAATCCTGAGGTTTCTATCAAAGCAATGCCACTAAGAAAGCATTGGTAAATTGTAACCTGACCCAGCACCTCTCCGGCAAATCCTCCAGGGGCTCATGGACAGAGAGGTGGGTAGGCTGGTAAAAGCAGTTGACAGACATGAGGAAATCCACTTGGGATAATCAGAAGTTTGACCACTCAGGTTAAAGACAAAAATCAATGCAATGAAGGACTGCCAAAGCAGTGACTTAGAGGGGTAGCCAAAAGCTTCCAGCGGTTGGTGTGAAGATGTGACAGGAACAGGAGTGCACTGATCCATGTCTAACAACTGGCTCTCAAAGGAAAAAAAAAAAAAAGACCTAATTTGTAGCATCTGCCAACACCTGTGATACAAATACCCCACCCCACCGGAAGACTGCAAGCTACTGACATAGTGTCATCGAACAGAGCCGGGAAGACATCGGCACCATCAGCTGTGGGCTCTTACGAGAGTACTTGTGAGTACTACTAGAAAGAAAGGTGAGTTCTTAGAAGATTAATAAAGAAAATCAATAATATAAAGTATCAACACTCTTTTTGACACCAGATTATTGCTTCCTTTCGTTTTACATCCTAACAGGGATATTCATATATCAGATGTTTAAATCTTATTTGAACCAACCAACAAATGAATTACTATCAATGAATGCATTCATAACAACAACAAACCACTCTAACAGCAAAAGGACCATTCTTATCTACAATCAAACATGACTTGCATAAAAGGCCAGTGAGAAGGGGATTCGACACTGTAGCGCCTCTGGTCACCCCTATGAGAATAAAGAAAGGGGTCCCCTTGGAAGGTTCATGAAGCTGGGGTGCATTTCACCCCAACTATTCCCTTCAGCAAGGCACCTACCTAAATACGAGGGCCTCAAGCGTAACATTTATTTTTAGCGTTTAATAATTACACCTGTTAGGTGCATATACTCGGAACAAAGCATTTTATTTTATCTTAGGGATATTTTAGTTAAACACTGAAAAATACTTTATAGGGAGCAATTACCTCACAGGATGGAGATGGGTAGAAAGAGAGAAAACATTTATCGAGAGTGGTAATAACATTAAACACTTTCATGAATGTGCCAGGGACTACATATAGTTGCTGTTCCTGTTCTACAACTAGAGAGTTGAATGCTCAGACTGGTTAAGTAACCCATCCTTTGTCACACAGCT
This sequence comes from Mirounga leonina, assembly GCF_011800145.1. Taxonomy (NCBI): domain Eukaryota; kingdom Metazoa; phylum Chordata; class Mammalia; order Carnivora; family Phocidae; genus Mirounga; species Mirounga leonina. Next base: position 1,762,056 of record NW_023270642.1, read on the forward strand.
ACCAATCCACTAAATCAAGTGTGCACATATAAATCTATTATAGTCGAGGGAGAGCATTTTGAGAGTGGGGCAGGTGACCCATAAAGAATACAAACACACACATGACCAGCACCACCACAAGGTGTAAATGCAAAATGGAGCTTGCCTGGTGAAGCTCTCACCAGCAGGGAAGGAGCAGAGCACCCACAATCACACAGCTCTCACCACTTCACAATGAGCTACACTCTGAGCAGACAGACGTGGAGGAGATGCACCACTAAACGAGGCACAGGAGATCAGTCCCATTCCCATGTCTCTTTATACATTCATAAGGAGGGCTGGGAAAGAAGCTGCAGAGAACATCACGAATAATGAATAGTAAGAGCTTCCTGGACAAAATGAGGCCAGGTCAGAAGAAAGCAGCCTGTACAGATAAGAAGTTCTTCCAGAGAGCAAACTGAGTAATTCGTTAAATTCCACAGTCAGGTTTTCCTCAGGCATCTTGGTGCTCTCAACATCTAACTCCAAACCAGATTCCAGTGTTCTAAACCTGAAGCCTGGTTCTCCTAGAAGGCACTGGATTACTAACAGTAACAACCTAAAGCAACATGAATTTGAAAACACGGCCAGAACCAGGTAGGTATTAACATCAACATCCATGTGTCGGAGACAGAATGTGGGAGACTATAAACAAAGAGAAGCTGCTGCAGATGAAATTGCCCTGAGTTCTGTGACCTTCTATTTCTTAGAGAGAGATCATAATTGGGGACTGTGAACTATTTTTTACCTCATGAGCTGAAATGACCATAATCAGCTAAGAGTAAATTCACTTTGCCGTTTTAAAGAAAACATTAAGAACGTGGGTTATATATAATTTTATTTTCCTAAAAAATGTCTCTTTGGAAAATTTCAAACTTACAGAAAACTGAATAAATATATTCAACACAATGTACCTTGCATCTAAATTCACTAATTACTAATATTTGTTTTCTCTCTCATATAGGTTTCATTTTTGAACTATTGAGATTAAGTTGCCATAGATATTCTTAAAGGTGACTTGAAGATAATGAATTATTTTCAAAAATAGAAAACAGAATCCAGTTGTCGATTTATTTTTAATTTGGAGAAATTTTTGTAAGGAACGGATAAGAGCATATGTCTTAATGGCTTTCAATTACCAACTGCATTTATTTTGTTTAGCACAAAAGAAAAATTAAAAAGAAATTCAGTTTAAACTGCAAAAAACTAGAAATTTAGGACTAGAGATTCCACAGGTACTTTTCAGTATAGTACAAATAAAATATCCTTGGTTTAACTGATTATGATGTGATTGTATAAAAGTTTCCACATGGAGAAATGACCAGTGACCAACCTGGAAAGGATAAGAGTTGGATTTCAGAGTATGTGAAAAGTAGCAAGGCAAGTCTAAAAACAAATTTTATTTTTTATTTATTTTTAAGATTTTGTTTATTTGAGAGAGACAGAGAGCAAGAGAGCGAGCACCAGTGGGATGAGGGCCAGAGGGAAAAGCAGACTCCCCGCTGAGCAAGGAGCCCAATGTGGGGCTCGATCCCAGGACTCTGAGATCATGACCTGAGCCAAAGGCAGACACTTAATGGACTGAGCCACCCAGGCGCCCCTGAAAACAAATTTTAAAGAATATATAACTTTTGTTTACTAAAAGCATACTTATTAAAATTTTTCTTAAGTCTATAAAAGTAAATCTATTTCATAATTGTACATTTTCAAATATTTGGATGTACTGATTCTGAAAAAAATATTCTATGTGCTAGATGGCTAGATAATGAACTTTGAGATTTAATAAATAAATTTTTAGAGGTTTATCATGAAACTCTTCAAGACAGTAGAATACCATGGACGGTGCTTATTATATGTGCTTCATTTTCGACATTATCCACATTCCTAATGGGAATGAGAAACAACTGTTACTCTACCAGACTTAATCTTTTGCCTTATAAATGGGAACAAATAAATTAAAGGTTCATTTAATATCTATCATTACCGTTCCTCAGAAAACTACTTTAATCTGCTTTAGAAATCTCTAATTTGCTAGTCTTTATTGAGTTACTACCTTCAAATCATGGCACTTGACACAAAGATGTCTATCTGGTCATGTTCCATTTTCTGAAAGCAAGTGATTCCAAGCTTGTCCCAAGAGTGCATTGAACTTTTTAATAAAAGACACTATGCATTTATAAAAATAAATATAAAAAATAAATTGATTAATTTTAAATATTAAAACATTAATTTTAAGTTAATCAAGTAAATTTTAAAGAAGATGTTAGATGTTGAGGGAAAAATGGGAGAGAAGTAATGCAAAGAAACATTATTTAAAGCAAAGGAAATCAACCCACCTCAGCTTTGGAGTGTATGTATTGCTTCAGCAATTTTTTTTTTAATGTTATAAAGAGTGTGTCCTCATCATTAAGTCATCTAATAAAAGATAAAACTAGTGCTAAAGTATACAGAATAAAATATGGAAATCCCATTTCACTCATATAATTCTTTTTGTTTGCTTATAACACCCAGTGCTCCATTCAGTACGTGCCCTCTTTAATACCCATCACCAGGCTAACCCATCCCCGCACCTCCCTCCCCTCTAGAACCCTCAGTTTGTTTCTCAGAGTCTCCCTCATGGTTCGTCTCCCCCTCCAATTTCCCCTAACCCTAACCCCTATAATTCTATTCCAAGTTGCTCCTTTAGAATTAATCATGGTTGCGATTTGGGGAAAAAAAATCCCTTTAATTTCCTTTTTATATACATAATAGGTCCATATACTCAGGTATAATCTTTATATAAAATTAAACATATTATATATACTCTGTGAAACTTATTCTTTTCATTTAACAGCATGTCTTAGAAATCTTCCAATATCTACACAGCTATTTTTACCTCAATTGTTTCAATGGCTGTATTCTATAGTACAAATATAAAATAATTAATATGGCCACTCTTCCATTAATGAGCAACAATAACTTGTTTCCAGTATTATACTACTGTAATAATGACATACTTATTATCCATGTGCAAACATTTCTGTGGGTAATATTCCCATATGTAAAATTTTGAAATCAAAAGCAGATATTGCCAAATTCACTTTCAGAAAGGCTTCATCAATTACATTTCAATCTGTAGTACATAAGCGCAGCTACTGGGCCAGATCACTGCAAATACTTGATATGAAAAGTATTTTTTTAAGATTTATTTATTTATTTGAGAGAGAGAGCACACATGGTGGATAGGAGCAGAGGAAGGAGGAGAAACTTAAGCAGACACTGCGCTGAACATGAAGCCAGACAACGGGCTCCATCTCACAACCCTGAGATCACGACCTGAGCCAAAACCAGGAGTCAGATGCTTAACCGACTGTGCCATTCAGGTGCCCAAATATGACAAGTATTTCAATATTTGCTAAACTATAGCCAAAAACACCAATATCTTAATTTGCATTCCCATGATTCCTAGTGAAGGTGAGCATCTATTTATAAGACAACTTTTTCATTTTCTTTGAAAATGAAAAAAATTTTAATAAAAAGGCTTAATTAAGCCACTACACTAAAGTGAAGAGGAATTTTTATTCCTACCCATTTTGACCAAAAGCACTCAAAGTTTTAACCAGGTCACATGTGCAAGACAGATGGGCAAAACAAGAGTGTGTGATTGTCAAAAGAATGAAACAGATGATCTGATGGCTCGTGATCATGAGCCCAGAACTCAGTGGGCCTGAGCTATAGGATGCATCTGCATACATGCTCCTGTTATCTGTTACACAGCATCATGGCCATTTACATGACTGAGAACATGACTCTTCTCTTTGTCCAGGAGATGGTCAGTGCCTAGCACAGTTCATAACATATTGTACATGTACAATAATTCTTATGGAATTGAATTGAGACACATCACATGTGCACATTAACAGAAAGAAGATATTAGATTATAACTGGTCATTTAAAATGTTATTTTATCTACTTATAGCATTTAATGTAGTATTAACTCCCACCATTGGGCCTGCCAACTCAAATGGTGACGCTCAAAATTATATACAATGTTAGAACAATGTTATCATTGGACACAAATTTTGTTACTCTTCAATCTTTAATTTTAAAATACAAAACACAATTTATCTTTTCAAAGTGATCCCAAGGTAAAGTTTATACTGAACTAGTACATACTAGCTCTCTATATTATTGATTTCTATGAATCACATACAGCTGAAAACCTTGTATCCATCTTTTTTTTCAGATGAGATATAGCAGACATAGAGCAGTATTTATATATAATGTGCAATGATCACAATAAATCTAGTTAACCTCTATCATAACACATAGTTAGATATTTTTTTCTTATGAGAACTTTTAAGATCTACTTTTAGCAACTTTTAAATATACTATATAATATTATTAACTATACTCACCATGCAGTACCATTGCTTCCCCAGGTTTATTTATTTTATAACTGGAAATATGTACCTTTTGACCACCTTCAATAATTTTGCCCAAACCCCAAGCCCCTGCCTCTGGCAACCATCGCTCTGTTCTTTGTATCTACAGTTTGGTTTTTGTTTTTCTTTTAGATTCCACATGTAAGTGTGATCATATGATATTTGTCTTCCTGGGCTGGACTTGTTTCACTTAGCATAATGCCCTCAAGTTCCATCCATGTTGCCACAAATAGAAAAATGTCCTTATTTTTTATGGCTGAATAATATTCCATTGTGCACAAACACACACCCCACATCTTGTTTATCCATTCATCCAGTGATAGACACTTAGGTTGCTTCCACATCTTGGCCATTGTAAATAATGCTGCAATGAATATGGGAGTACCTTTTCAGATTACTGTTTTCATTTCCGTGGGGTTTTTTTTTTTTTTTAACTCAATTTATGAGCATATGAATCACTACCCATTAGGGTAGACACTGGGCACAGTCTGATAAACTGAGAACTTGATAAAAGCAATGAATCCTTTTCCTAGGAATAGCCTCATCAAATAAGATATTTTCCTTATGAATTCAGGGAGTTTTCATCCATCTAACCACTTACTTATCAATTCAATGACTGAATGCCTATGATGTGCCAGGCACTGTCCTAGGCATTTGAGACATGAGTGAATAAAACAGACAATATTTCTTTCCTCCTGGAACATATATTTTAATAGGCAGGACAAAAAAAATACCAAAAAAATGTAATAAATAACTTATGTGCATGTGAGAAAGTGTTGTTAAAGACAGACTAAGGTAAGGGGAGCTGGAAACAGAGAAGGTGGGAAAAGTGGATGCAGCAGTTAAAGTTAAAGCTGTACACAGACGTGAGGAAAGAGCTCAGTGAGAGGAGGGGAATCCAGCAAAGATCCACAGGACCAGGGAGAGTTAAGGAGGGAGTGTCAGGGGAAAGAGCATTCTAGGCAGAGGACCAGAGCAAAGACCCTAAGAGAGCATATGCATTCAAGGAACAGACCTCACAGACCTCCCAAAACACATGCAGGGACATAACCCCCCTCCCATCCCTGGGAATCTCAGTTCATGGAGCACTGATCGTTGCCTATGCAGTTATAGTAAACTAGACAACGGCATGGCTTTCAGAGCCAGAGAAACCTACAGTTGGATGCAAACTGTTGTACTTGTTTTGTGATCTTTAGCAAGTTATAGGACTTTAAACACTCATGTGTCTCATCCAGAAAATGGGGATAATAATGTGAAACTCTACCTCACAGGTTCCACATAAGGATAATGCATATAAAGAGCTTAGCACTGGGGATCTAACACACAACACAGTTATCAAAGTCAACACCACTGTATCCCAAACTTCAAAGTTGCTAAGAAATTAGACTTAATTGTTCCCACCACAAAAAAAGAAATTAATTATGTGACATGGAAGAGTTATTAATTAATACTATGGTGGTAATTATACTGCAAAATATAAATATACTGTGTACTTCTTAAACTTACACAGTGTTATATGTCAATTATATCTCAATAAAAATAAATAAACAATCTACTTTAAAAAAATTTAACAGAGGGCGCCTGGGTGGCTCAGTTGGTTAAGCGACTGCCTTCGGCTCAGGTCACGATCCTGGAGTCCCGGGATCGAGTCCCGCATCGGGCTCCCTGCTCGGCAGGGAGTCTGCTTCTCCCTCTGACCCTCCTCCCTCTCATGCTCTCTGTCTCTCATTCTCTCTCTCTCAAATAAATAAATAAAATCTTTAAAAAAAAAAAAAATTTAACAGAGTAAAATTCAAGCTACTGTAGATCTTGTAATTATTATTAACCAAAAATTATCCCAATACACACTCTCTCTCTCTCTCTCTCTCTCTCTCGGTTTTAAAAAAAGAAAGCCAACCCATGTTTTTATTATTAAAATTGTTTCTATGAGAATTGAAGTATCAAGAAGTTAAATTATGTAACAATTACTGAGGCCTTCCAGACCACCTTAAAAACCACAAGGATTTTTTTTAAATTCACAGAATCGTTATTATAGTTCAAATATTAACAACCTGGTAAATTTATAATCACATGGGAAATTGAAAAGTAAGTATGAAACTGGTCCAATTTTTATCTTATTTACAGGAAGTCCCTAAGCAATATTAATCTAGCAAAAAGCAGTTCACCACAGACTGAAGATTAACCTTTAAATTCTCTTTTATTTTGAAGCTCATATATTTCTATATTTTCAAGTGTTATATACCGTAAGATACAACACTTTACACATTAACGTGTTACTTAATAGTAGAAAAACAATAGACGAGAAAAGCAAAAATTTGATAAGTAGTTCCATCATCCCGTTACATCAAGCAATGCATGCACAAGGTAAAAAATAAAATCATGAGTCATATCATATTTTCTAACAAACATTAAAAAGTTCCTTAGCATGAACAGGGATTTTAATAGTCAGAATCCCTTGGGAAAAGAATCAAGCCCAATGTTATTTAATACATTTACAGCATATCTGTTGGAAGAAATAGACAACAAGATATATTCCAGTAACACAAAACCATTTAAGTCAATAGAAACCAGAAGGGTCTTTGAAAGACTCCAGAAGGAACTAATCAAATATGAAACATGATGAAATCTGGTAATCAAGATTCTCTTTAACTCTACATTTCGAGCAAACAGCCCTATCAAACAAGCAATGGTGTCTTCCCATCAGCAGGCAACTAGGCAACAATCCCTCCTATCATTTGAAAACAAAACAAAACAAAACACATCCCTCCTGTTTCTCTTTGCATTCCATGTTTACACCTCCTATTTATTCCTCAACCTCACTGAAATCTGGTGCATGTCCCTTCATTCTCCAAAAATTGTCACAAGCCACTTTTAATGTCTTAATCATAGGAAATCACATCTTGATTATTACCAAGACCAACTGATTCTACCTCTTCCTATCTTTCAGATTTATTCTTTCTACCTCTACTGCAACAGCCTGGGTTTAGGACATTATTTTTTATCATCCTAATGGGGCTCTCTCTTCCCAAATCAATGGCTTCAATGGTTAAAGAAACCTGTATTCTAAATCAATGTAACAGACTCAACCCCTTGTCCTCATGATCAATACTGTCTTCTCCAATTATATATTTGGATACTTTCACAATCTGGACTTAAATTCTAATAACCAACTGTCTAAAAAGGAACACTAAACCTTCAACACAATTACTCACCAACAAAAATTATCTCGATTTTCATGTTTCCGTAACCTTGTTCTACCAGGTTCCCACTATACTCCTTCAAGACCCAAAGGGAATACCATTTATCCGAAGCAGTCCCAGTGTTTTGGAGCAGAGTTCCTGAATACATGCCCAAATGTCACATCCACCTGAAATGTACACATAAAACCTTTCACCCCTCCTCTGTTACTTCATCACAGTCATGATGATTCTAGTCCTCTTTTGACCTCATAGATTAAAAGTATCTGAGAGCAGCGATGGATTATTTTAGTCCACAACGTGCACCAAAGCCTATAATCAATACTACAGCAATATTTAACTAAACAAAAACAAAAGGGAAAATTTAGTATTATATTTTCAAATGTAGAACACACTGGCTTTGAAACCAAAATTTAATGGTAAATATTCATGTTGTTCAAATGAATGCTCTTCTTTGCAAATGTGCCTGACTCACAGTATTAAGAATGTATGAGGCTGGGCGCCTGGGTGGCTCAGTTGGTTAAGCGACTGCCTTCGGCTCAGGTTATGATCCTGGATTCCTGGGATCGAGTCCCACATCGGGCTCCCGGCTCGGCGGGGAGCCTGCTTCTCCCTCTGACCCTATCCCCTCTCATGCTGTTTCTCTCTCTCTCTCTCTCAAATAAATAAATAAATAAAATCTTTAAATAAAAAAAAAGAATGTATGAGGCTGGGATTAAGTTCTAGTTAAAAGACTAGTCACACCATGAAGGGGAAGAGAATGAGAGTGATCCATGCCATACAGAGGCTAGGGCAGTGGGGGGAAGAGATGGTAGCTGTATGGCACAGAAAGGAAGAAACAAACACCCCCTAGTGGCATGTGGAAGCGAGGGAGACCTGGATAAAGAGTCAGAACATACTGTGGCAACCAGAGCTAGCTATGAGAGAGGACAGGTAGACCAGGGTCCTGCAAGGTGGACAACTGTCAAAAACATGGCTTTAGGCAATAAACCCATACCCTAGCGCACCTCCATGGCTGCTCCAACATTCAACAGAGGAAGCCTAATTGAAGAATAACCTCTCCCAGCTCCCCGTGACCCCAGTTATCATGAAATTTTTTAAGTCAGTGTGTCTTACAGCATTGTAGTTATGAATTGGCATAGTAAGATTAGAGACAATGCAAAGAGCCAAAGTCACCAACTCTCCTTGTCTTCTCACAAATACCTATGACTGCTTTATTGTTAAAAATACATAAAAGTCTACTTTTACTTTGCTTTTATTTATAACAGTTTAGTTTGGAAGTGAAAGACAGAAATGCACAAATGAATTATTCAAAACAAAGATGAAACTGGTGTGGCCCTTCACTGTTTGGGATAGAAAAAGGATGCTGTCATATAGATGTGACAGGTAGAAAGGTCAGAGCCCAGCCAATGGACAATAGGACCAAGGTGGGTGGGGAATGTGGAAAGAACAAAAACTAGTTTACTCTACATTATACACACACACACACACACACACACACACACACACACACTAAAAGTAACTATGGAAAAAACAATGAAAATTTGTTAGCAATGCAAAATGGTAGCCTAGGCTAAAAGTGGTTAAGAAAAAGAACACAGTAAATTACTTCTTTAGAAATCAAAGGATATATATGGAAATTTTATTTTAGAAGATATAGTCTTAGTTTTTAGAATCAGAGTAAAATGCTTAAAAATGTAGCTTAATTTGTAAAAGCTCTAAATAAATTTGAAATAGAAAACATCATAAAAAAATAATGCCTTTATATTTTAGAGCCAAAAGTAGTTACAGTGTAGAACCTAAAGACTATTAGTTTGAATGAGAAAGAAGAAAATATATATAGCCAAATCCCAGAAGCTGGGAGTCCAAACTTTTATATAGCATAAATACTGGATAAAAAAGCCATAAATTGAAGTAACCAGGATATATTCATGAATTGAGGTTCTAGTTACATTTACTTCAACCTCTTTGAATTTAAATAAATTTAAATAAAAGATCAACCTACATGAGAAGCATTATACCTGCAAGTAAATAACAATACTTACAAGTAAATAAGAATCTGCAATACCTACAGAAGAGAAGATTAGCCATAATGCTTGTACTTCTTCGCAAGATACTGAGAAACACCTTATTTGAAGTGTTTACAGTTCTACTACAATCAGAAAAACATGCTGATGTATATCTTGGCTATATTTTTATTATTGTCAAAGGATTTTAACCATATATACAATTATATGAAAAGCATAACCACCTAATACATGTGGAAAATACAAAGATTACTGATTATATACTTCAAAAATGTTTCAAATACAAAAAGCATAATCTAAAACATTTTACAGTAGAATAGACTGTTGATGTAATTTACTTATTATCCTATGTAACAAGGCCTTATATTTAAAGATAAGAAGCAAGTTGAGTTCCTAATGATAGAACATGACTATTGAAAATTTATCACAATCACTAGGACAGGGTGAGTGGCAGAGAATAACAATAAATTTTATATTAGGTTTTGATTAGCATTTTATGTAATTAAAATAACATTACTGCATATTGAGCTACATTATTTTACTAAAGTCCACCAGATATGTTCTACTGTCTACTTTTTTACAAATAAGAAAATTAAAACAGGAAAGAATCAAATCCACATGACCAAAGTCACACAGCTGACTTTGGCAATAGAAGGGCAATAGAAATCTAACTTTTTCTGGGTCAAGGACATAAGCTACTAACCACTATGGCATGGTCATTAAAGCTTCCGAACAACTGTACTAGTAAGAAAGATGGAATTTCCCCAATTGCCCACATAAGGAAACGGCAGCTCAGAGAGGTCAGGCTAATAAATCCCTCAAAGAGGGAATCAATTCTAAGCTTTGTGACTGTGGGCACACAATACCACTTGCTCATAGGGTTCTGCCCACAGAGGGAGCACCAGAACATCTTTTACTCAAAAGAAATGAAAATAATATCTAAGTCATGTGATAAAAACTGATTGGTATTTTGTGGAAAGATCCGATTTCCTCAAAATTTTAACACACTCCCTTTTTCCCAGAGATACTTTTAGAATATTACTTTTCAATAAATGACCATTTCAATCCAGGTTCTGCTACTCCAAGAAACTGACGATTAGGAGGCTTATTCAATTTTCTATTTAAGAAGTATGAACTAGGATCCAATTTTGGTCTACTTGACTAATATTCCTGGCCCAACCATCCCGTTTTCAAGCACAGCGATGTCATAGAGCAAGCATCCAATGCACACATGACTAGAGCTTAAATTAATTAATGACCCAATATTGATTCAAGAGTTGGGGGACATATGAGCAAAAGCAATAGGATATTTATTTAAAAGGAAAGAACAGTAGTCCAATAGAGTACAGGATATGCATGAGATCATGGTAGGAGATGAGGCCTAAAAAAGTTAAATTGGATTTTGGATTGCAGAGTACATAGAATACCAAGCTAATGAGTTTAATTTTAAATCAGAGTGCAGTAGGGAGTTTCTTCGTGCTTTTAAACTTGGGGGTGATGCAATATAAGTGGTTGTTTGAAAGATAATGCAAATAGGAATATGCAGAATTGACTAAAGAAGAAACAGATGGTAGAAGGAGCTACATATGACATCAGTCCAGTCAAGAGGAATATGGCTGGGATGAGAACAGGCGCTAAAAAAGTAGAAAGATATGTATATATGCAAGAGTAAAGGTATAATATGTCATACCTGGCAACGGATAGAACATGAAGGAGAAGAACAAAACAAGTTTGAAATGTGGGAGACTCACGGCAAAAATTACAAGAAATGAGAAGGTCATAGACAATTAGAATTTTCTAGGTTTAGGAACTATCTGGAAATTAGCGACATGCAATTTCACAGGGGATGAAGGTCATCCCGGCATGCAGAGGCTGTGATGAACTGCACAGCTAGATACAGAGTTAGCTCCAGAAGAAGGAGTTTCAACTCACATTGTCCTTTAGACTAGGGACCACTTCCCCTCTGCTTGGGAGAAAGTGTAAAGATAGTTCAAAGACATCCAGGAGAGAAGGAATCAGCTAGTATTTGTAGGTAAGCACGGGCTAGAGGGACAGGAACAGATACTAAATGATCACACCAAGGAAGAGCATATAAAATCTCATCTAGAGAAATGACCTGCATGCACGCAGGCAGAGCAAAAGACAGACATTTTTCTGTAAATAATACCAGTGAGCTTAGAAACAGAATGTCAGAGAATCCAAGGGCAAGTCTTCCAGGGATACAATAGATTCAAAGTGATAGCTCAGCCACTTACTAACAGCAGGAGAAAAACTGCGCATGTATCTGAAGAAAACTTCTTCACCATCAATAAAAATTCCTCATATATTTTACCATTTCCAGTATATTTAAGAAAACGAGACACAGGATTCATCTTTTTATAATCCATAACAATATTAATTAAATAATAATGTATATGCTAATATAACTTGCTTTCTTAGTCACTATATTAAGGCACAGAAAATACCTCAAATCCCTGCCTAAGCCATGTCCAACATTAGACAACTAAATTGGCAAAAAGTTTAAAACACAGCTCGATGGAAAATCTCTTTAAAATAACAAACACATTATTTTTATTTGAATTAAGACCTATTTTGCTTGGCCAACCAACAAAAGTATGTTTCTTTTTCTAAGAGTTCAGAACATTAATGCCAAAGTCTCAGCCAAAGGTTTATAAAAGTATTAGTGAATCGGGTCTGTTTATGATTAAAATACAAAGTTCTCATGAAAATTAGTCCCTCCAGGGACCAAAAGCCTAGATTTCTGCTGATATAATCTAACATTCTTTGCCCTCCCCTCAAACTCGCTCCAACTTAATCTGGAAGAGAATCTTGAAAAGTAAAACAGTATGTGAGGAAAGATAAACTATCTATGGAATAAGATATTCTTCATCCAAATGGCTGCTATAAAAATGTTTTAGGACAAGTACACAAATTAGAGGCACAAATTACAGGCAAATAGCCCCTTCCGATTACAAACACACTCAATGAAAGCATGGTGCGGAGAGATGCAAACGTCGTGAAAGAGATCCGAGGCCACAGGCAGTTTAGTCACGCCTCCCTGAAAAAGACGTGAAGGAAACCCTGAGACACAGATATGTGCCACGCTCTCATTAAGAGAGAAAGAAAAACACGTGATCATAACGAACCGTGGAAGTGCTACGACAGAAAAGGAGTAAGAAACCACTACACCCACTTTACTTGGGTTTTGGCAGAAGCAGGCAGGTGGACAAGGTAATGGCTGCAGGAAGGAGGTGTCAGGACACCCAAGCCGAGAGCAGAACGGGACTTAGCAGGACAACAGCGAAGAGCCGGCCACTCATTCAGGGGGCCCGCGATTCGCGCTCAAGAAGAGTCTAGAAGGCAGAATGAGTTCCAGGAAGCTGGCAGACCTGGGGACTGACCCGAGCAGCAGCTCCGCAGGTCAGCAGAGTAACATCAGGACGACTCATCACCAGAAAAACACCAGCATCAAAACTAACGTTTATTGAGTGTTTATGGTGTGTTAGGTACTGTTTTAAAAGTTTTACATGAATTGTCTCATCTAATCCTCCTGATCCCCTGAAATACGTCTTAGAAAGTTATGAAACCTGATCGGAGGCCTAGAAACTTCAGGAATTTGCTCAGCATTAACACACGCTATGAAATTCCAACACGGGTCACTCTGACTTCAAGCAGCTAGCTGTTAACCATTTCATTCCCCTACTGATGCTGAGGATGGTCAAAACCCTAAAGGGTGGTAAGCACTATTCTTCATGTCACATCACCCTGACCTCAGCGGAGACAGGGGTGACAGGGGGATGGCTGCAGTGCTGGGGCAGGGACCCAGGAGAGAGTGGGGGGGGCAGCCTGAACTTGGGAAGGAGAACGGGGGTGGAGAGGAATGAGTAGGTGTCTGAGAGACATTTAGAAAGAGAATCTCCAGGACAGGAGGTACAGTGAAAAGAAAGAGCAAAAGTGAGGAATAATACTCAAAATGTCACAGGTTGGTCAGTGATGCAAGCAACAGGATCCCAGGCTATGTTTTTTCTTTAGTGAAAAGAGCTTCAGTAATAACCACCACACTCATATAGCAACAGGTACTCATATTTACACAAGGCTTTTCTTGGAGAAAGTCAGATTCTATATTAATTTAGGTCAACTATGGCATTTAATAAATCAGAACTTGATCTATGTGTAAAAGAAAGAAAAATTGACATAAAGTATCCAAAACCAAGCATCACAATGGTGAAAGGCCTTTTGAATAGGGACACACATTCCACCTTTCTATTTTTTTTTTTTAAGATTTTATTTATTTATTTGAGAGGGAAAGAGAGTGAGGGAGAGCACGAGAGCAATAGAGGGAGAAGCAGACTCCCCGCAGCGCAGGGAGCCCGATGCGGGGCTCGATCCAGGGACCCTGGGATATGACCTGAGCTGAAGGCAGACGCTTAACCAACTGAGCCACCCAGGCGCCCCCACACATTCCACCTTTCTAAACACTGAAATGTAATTTCACCAATTTCACATTTGGTATCTATAATTAATATAATATTTATTTTTACTGTGTGCATACCCATTCCTAATCTACATACTGATGCTACAAATAAAAAATTTAAGAAGAAAATCACTGCTTTTATAGCTATCTCTGATACTTTCACTTGTAACTGCAGAGGCCAACAGCTTACCATCTTAACTTTCTAAACACCACAGAGAGAGACATTTGGAAACAACAAGAATAATCCATACCAGTTGCTTTGCAGAGTAAACTAATCCATACATCCAGAAACAGAGACAGTTCTAATCAACCAGGACCCCTCAAACACTCATCTAAACCACTAAATGGTGGAACAATGAAAGAAAGAAAGAAAAAGGAAGGAAAGGAAGGGAAGGAAAGGAAAGGAAAGGAAAGGAAAGGAAAGGAAAGGAAAGGAAGGAAGGAAGGAAGGAAGGAAGGAAGGAAGGAAGGAAGGAAGAAAGAAAGAAAGAAAGAAAGAAAGAAAGAAAGAAAGAAAGAAAGAAAGAGAGAGAAAGAAAGAAAAAGAAAGAAAGAATGCCTGGTCCAAATAAGTGATAAAAGAATAAGAGGATTTAAATTGTCAACAATCCCTCATTACTCATGGTGGGAGTATAACTTGGCCCAATATCTACTGAGGTCACTTTGGAAATATCCACCAAAGTTACAAATCTATATACTCTTGTATAAATCCACAAATGTACTATTTCATCTTTAGGTATCTATCCAAGTATCACTTGGATAATGCAAAATGGCTTATGTACAGAGGTTATTCATTGCAATACTGTTTGTAATAGCAAAGATAGTAAACAATCCAAATGCTCATCAGCAGACAATGGCCCATCTAAACAAAGGAAATTATTAAACTATTTTACTTTTTATGTTCTACTATGGAAAGTCTGCCAAGCCATATTAAGCAAAAAAAAAAAAAAAAAAAAAAAAATCAAAGCACAGAACATGGTACATAGTATTTACATAAATACATGAAAAGAGGATAAATTTTCACATTTTCTCATAAAAGTATTTGAAAGGATCCACAAGAAACTAGTACCAGTGGTTACATATGGGGAGGAGAGCTAGGGACTGAAAGCAGGATTTTGCAGATCCATGTGAAATGTTTGATTTTGGAACTGAGTATATGATCTTTGCAAAAATCAAATAAATAACCTTTTCTAAAAAGTAGAAAGAAAAAAATCATGTTATCAACTTCATCCCCATATAGTCCATGAGTTATACTGTCTTCCAATGTAACAGGGAAGACCCTCTAATTCTAAACACTCGTCTCATTTAGATGTCTAATGAGTCCTGAGGATGGGAAGGAATAAACAGGGACATCTCTCACCATTAACTTTAAAAAATTTAAATTCTCTACAAGCTTGTGTGGTGTAATCTTCTTACCGGAATCAATTCCTTTAACTAAAAAATTTGCTGTGCAATTCCATCAGAAACAAAGGATATTTCTTCTCTCTTTGAAAATAATTCCTAGGGGCACCTGGGTGGCTCAGATAGTTAAGGGTCCTGGGATCGAGCCCTGCATCGGGCTCCCTGCTCAGCAGGGAGCCTGCTTCTCCCTTTCCTCCTACTGCTCCCCCTGCTTGTGCTCTCTCACTCTCTCTGTCAAATAAATAAATAAAATCTTTAAAAAGTAATAATAATTTCTAAAACTCAATTTCATCATATCAAATATCTAATTCTATCAAATATTCATTTTATAAAAAGAGAAACTTGTACTCAGAGAATTGAATGAAGAAAATAATATCAAAAAGCTACAGACTAGGTATAATATGCTAATTAATGGTAGATCAGAATTCATCACATCCATATTTTATATAGTGAACACATGAGTACCAAAACCAGCTTGAGGTCCCAGAGTAATTGTATAATTCATATTCATTCTAATAAAAATGAAAACCCTCAGAATTCTCTGAAAAAATCTAAAACAGCAAAAAGCAGCTCTCAAATGAAATAAACATACTCAGAAGAGAATATTAACCATATTACTTTCAACTCAATTGCTTATAAACTATTACATATTACCAAATGGTTTGTTCAAATATTGTTTTTTCTAATTAAGTGGAAAATGTATCTGTCACTTCAGTTATGAACAAATTTACTATTTTCTGATAATTAAATATTTTCGGAACTATAATAGAACTGATGGCTATGCTGGGCCCATAACAACATTCTGGGAGGCCTGTTCTTCCATGTATCTCACTAAGGCTCACTTAAGTCACAGCAGCTCTTAGCCTCGATACCATCACCTCCTCTACGAAGCTTTTACACTCCCAGGTGGCTTCCCCCAGCTGCTGTGATCAACTATAGTTCAGCAGAAATGATTAGGACACAGGCAGCCTGTTGGTAAAAGACTATCAAGTGTTCACTTTTCAACACTTAAATCCATGTTCAATTACAAGACATTCTCAGAGAAAGATCAACTTGGGCATAAGGAAGGCTGTGCTCTCCGTCATATCATCAAGCTCTCTGAAGTAGGAACATTGCTTTACCTAGATTTCCCCCCTTCCTTGGTCCTTCGGTCTGAAATAATTTTCCAGTCTTTTTGCCATGTGCAGATGACAAGCAATGATGAATCAAACATCACTGACTCACAAGCATGACTGTTTCTCAAGTTTCTTCAAGTCTTAATATTTAGCAAGTTTTCTCCGATTTATTTATAATCTGCAATTTTTAGCTCATAATTAATGAAAATCACAAGATCATATCCAATGGCATTATAAAATCTCATCCACCTAACAAGGAATCTACCCATAATTTGGAAATCCAAAAAAGTGAGGACATTATAAACTTTTTCCTTTCAATTTATTGTAACACTATTCACCCCAAAAATTCATGGAAGCTTACTAAGAGCTCCAAACAAAAGTAAACAAAACAGTGCCTGGACCATTTCAGTGCCTGGAGACAGACATAAACGTTATAAAGAATGGTGAGAGAGGAGGCAATAATGAAGGAAGCAGGGATGTTCCCCTCTTTCAAAAATGGGAACTAGGAAAGGTCTCCGGAGGGAGAGGATGTGACCGGATACATGAAAGATAAGAAGGAACCAAATCTGTGAATTGGGAGGGACAGCAAGCCAGACAGAGGTGACAGCAAGACAGAGGCTTGTAGGGAGGGGAAGTGTGAACTGATAGAAAGATCTAGCACAAAGAGACACACACACAGTCAGGACTGTGGAAAGAGGAGTTGAAGAGCAAAGTCCTAAGACTGAGAAGGGATGGCAGACAGAGGAGAGGTGACGATGTCAGCCTTCGAGAGGCCTGGGAAGCTTCTCCCACATCCGAGGAGGGAGGTCTGTAAAGGGTGGTGGGGACACGAGGATACTACTAATCCTGCTTCTATTTTCTCAGGGGGCTGTGATGTTAAATCACAGGACAGCCAGTTAATGGATTACTTCAGAGAATTAAAGGGATTACCAAAGGGAGGAAGAGACATTATGCTTCTCAAAGGGTTTACCTTGATTCTAATTGATATTGACAGGACAATTTTTATCTTATAATTTGGGAACTACAGTATTTGCAGGAAAAAAATAAAAAATTGCTCAGTTTTCTAATCTTATGAAGTTTAATTTACCAAAAATAAAAATATTTCAAAAGTTGTATGTGCTTACTATGGAGGAGTATAAATAACACAAAACATGTAATGAAACCTGAAAGCTCACCCCAACCTCACCTCCCATACCATCAGGGGTATGTTATGGAAACTACATGTTTCTTTTCAGAACTTTAATTTCTTTAGAATTTGTTGGAGATTAAAGAAAGCTCACAACAGCCTTTTTTCAGGCACACGAGCAGAGAAAAAAAATGGATCACAGGTTTACAACAGACCCAGTGAAATTACTATGGGGCACAAACCTCAGCGGGGGGAAGAAGAACATAAAACCATTGGGCAAAACGGTTTAGCACTTAAAACAGCCCATTTTTCAGGACCATTTCAGATCCATGCTGAAGGTAGCTGGAAAAAGCCTGTGTAGGGCTGATTTAAAAAAAAAAGACATACCTACCTAGATCATAACATTCCAAAATTAAAAATGGTTTTTGAGTGATTCCATTTGTACAGGTGGCTTCAGGAAATGGGCAGTGAAAACAACATACTGTAAGCTGAAAATGTTAATGTAATTTCTTAACCAGTATTTTTTAAAGAATAGCACTTCCACTGTTCACCAAACACAGAAATAAAGAACAAATTTTCAAAAGCAAATGACATACAGATTGGTGGGAATAAAGAGAGTTAGAGGATAAAGCGTGCATTCTTTTCATCGTCCTAGTTAATCACACAGCTCACAACAAAAGTCTTCAAGACTGCCCCTGTGATGAAAATATGAAAAGGTGGGGCACCTGGGTGGCTCAGTCGTTAGGCATCTGCCTTCGGCTCAGGTCCTGATCGCAGGGTCCTGGGATCGAGCCCCACATCGGGCTCCCTGCTCAGCAGGGAGCCTGCTTCTCCCTCTCCCACTCCCCCTGCTTGTGTTCCCTCTCTCGCTGTGCCTCTGTCAAATAAATAAATAAAATTAAAAAAAAAAAAGAAAGAAAATATGAAAAGGCACCTGAGGGTCACAGCAAAAAATGAAAATGTATCTTTATCCACAGTGTGTGCTCTAAATGTCTGGTTCTAGCAGCTGTATTCACAGGCAAGAAAATCATCAGCTAACAGATTCCCCATGAAGGTTAATCCACATACCACCAAAGATTTTTCACTGGGTAGAATTTCTGTCTCACTTCCTGCTGCTTGCGGGCTTTTAGCTCCATAGGCCAAACAAGCAATAAATAGCTCCAGTAATAAAGGGCCAGGAGAATTGATGAGGACACCCTAAACTGCACAACCCGCTCCAAAAGCTGGTGAGTCAAATGGTGCCTCCTTGACTGCATTCACATCACAGAGGGACCCAGATGCTTAGCCAGTGGCCAAGCAGAAGCCCTCGTAAGACACTTAGCATTCTTAAATGGTATTCTTAAGATTTAATTGCATTTAAGCCACATGTGCTTGCCAAAAACAAAAGGGAATATAAAAAATGGACACAGACACAGAGATTAACACTAACGTCATTTTTGTGTCAGATTATGCTCTTCAGAAAAGAACCAGAGATGATTTAAAAAGATTAAATTTTATTCTAATTCTGATAAGATGCCATAGAAGCAAGAATCCAATTCTGAAAGGATGATGAGGGCCATTAGAAGTACACCAGGAAAGAAAATGAACCAGCCCAGCATACCAAATAGCATTTCCAATATGCAAGGAGAAGATAATATGTAAGAAAATAAAAGAGGTCCTCCATACTAGAGAAAGTTGTTGAGGTGTCACCAGTAAGTCTGTTCTTACCTAAAATAAAGATAGGGGAGAAAGTAGCATCCAACAAGGGTCTCCAATACACCAGAAACTGGATCTGCATTTTACATGTTCTAGATCACTTAATCCTCACACACAAAGTCAGTATCTGCCAAATGGGTATTATTTTCCCCATTTTGTACACAGTGAAAATGAAGTTTGTAGAGTTTATACCACCTAGATAAGGCCACACAACTGGTGCGTTATGGGTCAGACAAAAGGACACACTCATGGGAGGGGCAGGTTTCCAGTTCTACACACACTCTGCAGGCTCACGGTGTCTTTTTGCCACTAAATGTAAGGAAGGGTAAAATGCTGCTTGTCGTCCTGACAAAAGAGCCTCCAAAGTGGCCCTGTTGTGGCTGGCAAGGCTCCTCAGGAAATTAACGTGTCCTTCTCAGAAGAATGTCTACCAGGGTCCCTGTGCTCTAGTCCCCTTCTTCTGCCTGATGCTCCCTGTCCACAGTTCTTTGATAATAAAAGTAGAAAACGTGCAGGGCTGACGGAAAATAATATGGCACATACATACAGGATGCTTCCACTGTGCTTGAAAACACAAATAATTTTAAGACATGTATTACAAAAATCATCTTGTTATTAAAGCACAACAAAATCTATTGGCATTAATATATCCAGGTGAGGGGCGCCTGGGTGGCTCAGTTGGTTAAGCGACTGCCTTCGGCTCAGGTCATGATCCTGGAGTCCCTGGATCGAGTCCCGCATCGGGCTCCCTGCTCAGCGGGGAGTCTGCTTCTCCCTCTGACCCTCCCCCCTCTCATGTGCTCTCTCTCATTCTCTCTCTCAAATAAATAAATAAATAAATAATCTTTAAAAAATATATATAAATATATATATCCAGGTGACATGAAAACTCTTTTCAAAGGTTGTTTTGGTTTTATTTTTAATGTTATTGTGAATATAAAAGGTTTCTGCTTAAAGAAAATCTCTGGCATTTTATAATGAAAACTAAATTTAATTCTAAAACGATCTTGATGTTTTTAGTTTCTATATTTGCTGTTGAAGTAAACACAATGATGTCTGCTTCTGCCCAAGTTCTGCAGAAGTTTACCAGTCAGGAAATAATATGAATAAATGCTCTTCCTTTTAACAGAAAACTGTAGAATTTTAGAATTTGGAGGCAGAGGGCTTTGATTATTTTTATCCAGATAACCCTAGCAGTGATTTGGTTTCTCAGTGTTTAGGGGCTAAAGAATTAAAGCATAAACAAACACACACATTCCAGGTACCATTTGGCAGCGCCAGAACCTAACCTTGTGTCCCATTAATGAGGCAGATGCCATGAGGCCCTGCCTCTGCCCACATCAGAATTTCTATAGCCCTTCCATGTTTTAACAAGATGACCCCATAGTCAGTTCACTGACTGGTCTGCAGCTGTTGTAATCAGATTGCTAAGGAAGCCATCTCCTAACTTTGTAATTTAAAAAGTATGATCATTTCATATTCGGAAACCGACTACTTACGTCATCTGGATGGTTCTAGGTGTCAGTGAAATGAGCTGGGGTTTTGTTTTATTTTGTTTTTCCGTTTAGAAAAGGCTCTTAAACATTTGGGAAAGGAAAAGGATCTCCCCATGTGCAGGCAGGTCAGAGGAAAAACCAATTTCGATGAGAGGTATGGAAGCAGGACCTAATCATCCCAGACACCCATCATCCTATCACTCCAAGGTAAAACAGGCAACACCCAATACCACAATTACTTATCACCTGGCTTGCTTATTCTTTTTTAAACCATTCCCATATAAAATCTGGATAAGCTTAAAAATGTTTCTTCACTACAGTATGTTTAACACATCCAAAATAGGCTCTAATTTTTAAAATTTATTGTTGCTCTAGATGTTCAAAATTTAGACTTAATCAAATTATAATGAAAAGCAAAAATGAAACCCTGTCATAGAATCTTACCTTTTCTCATTGTGTATCATGTAAATAGTTATAAAGCATAAATATTTTCAAAAGTATCAGAATAAGCCGTCAATGTAGCAGAACTCTTTTTTAAGAACAGGACAAATGAAAGAAATTTATTCTCAAGCATTATTTTATTTCAATATGACTTCTACTGAGAAGCACCTGGCTGGCTCAGTCCGTAGAGCCTGTGACTCTTGATCTCAGGGTTGTGAGTTCAAGCCCCACACTGAGTATAGAGCTTACTTAATAATTAATTAATTAATTAAAATTTAAAAATAGAAAAAAGTATGCTTTCTATTTAAGGTTCAGCTATTTTCTACTTCTAATATCTAGGACTTGACTCGGGCTAATGTAAAAACAGACACTATCCCCATATTAGCCATCTTCATCTCAGAAGGAATAAATATCAAAAGTCAGGAATGTCCTCCACATGAAAAAACTTGAAGTAGAAGCATTATGACTGTAGACAGTGACAAAAGTTCACAAAATAAGAAGAAAGGGCACTGTCATTGTTCCTTATACTCATGGCTGTGAGACAACATTGAATGTTGGGGGCCAGAAGGCCAGGAGACAAAGGTGAGGACAGCGCACATCCACTATCACACTTGAACTGGGTCATCACCAAACATTTAAGGTAGTTTTCCTCTCAGTTTGCCTCCCACAGTATAATCTGCCAATTAGACAAAGTTTTTGCTTGATGGAAAAAAAAAAAAAAAACCTAAAACATGGATTTTTCTCTAAAGGTCAGGGCAGTCATTCCCCTATAACAGAGCTTAAGTGGCGGCTGGAATGTGCCTTGCACCTCCTGGATATTTCTGTTAATTGGCTTCAGGTCTGTTCACCAAGTCCAGGTAGTGAAAATGGCAGGCTCCCAATTAGCTTAAATTTCCCTGAAGGTCCCTCTACTTTCAGGCCTTAAATTCCTCCAACAACGTATTATAAAGTTCCTGCCTCCTTTTGTGGAATTTATTAGTTGCAATAAACTGTAGGGATATAAGAACAAAGTCAGCTTATGATCTATTATCTGCCAATATTAAATTATAGTCTACACCGAGTCAGGGAAATGGTAATGGTTAAAAGGAATTCAGATTTCTTAAAGCATTGCCACACATCAAAACTAAGCCTTTTGTTGATTTTTTTGTTGTTGTTTCTTGGGTCTCAGAGTCAGAATTTCAGAAGCATGAAAACTTTTTCAAGGCAATACGACAACAACCCATTTAGTATTGAATTCTTTGTGCTTCCTCTAAGAGCTCAGAAAAAGGAAGTCACAAGAAAAGGATGCTCTTTGAAAGATACACAGTCCTCTACCTTCTGAGAGGAACCTGATGTAGGATTCAGCTACAGGCTATTCTGAGCAAGAATTAGTCAACTGAAAAGCAAGACTTCTATTTCTGGAAATCACGTTGAGCTTGAGTCCAAGTGCTTGCTGGTACAAAGTTCTAATAAAATACATCCCCTACCTTTGATTATATGAGTGCGTACCTTACGAATATTCTAAAAGAGGGAAAGATTCAATATCCCCTTATAGGGGATCAACCCCACAAAAAGTGAAAGCCACCTTCAGCTACCAGAGGTGCCTACTAGCTCAGCACTTTAACACGCTCTCTTGTGCTTTTCATTCCTACTGTTTATTCCCACTGGCACAACTGATCTGGTCATAATTGCCTTCAAAAAAACAGAGATAATGAGACAAGCAATCTAGTAGGAAACAGAGCAAAACAAAACCACTGAAGACATATAAAATCTAGAACTCTGTTGACCTCTTCAGTCCAGATGGCATAACTCATGGAAGGCAGTTCTACCTTGGTGATCCCAAATTGTAAAGGCAGGGGGGTGACTTTTGTTTTTTACCATATAAAACATTATTTTTATCTATGTAATGCTCATCTCTTATTACATTTTTAATGGCAAAAACTAAGGAGAAAAAAGCCCACAGAAGAGACATTTGGCCATTAAAGTCAGATGACTCATGGGAAACAGTTAAAAGAATAAATGCACAATTAAATGAGACTATCTGGACTAGATTTACAGTATGTCCAGCATAACCTCTTTGTCCTCTTCTGCCCAAACAATTGTGCCTACTTTTAGGCAAAGTTTTAATATGGATTTTGTGTTGTTTTTGCTGTTCTTGTCTAGTTAAATAGATTTCAGTTTCGTTAATTATCCTGCTGATGTGAAATCATCAAATTTAGTGAATGGATCATCATTTTTTAAATTTAAGTCAAGGAAGAAGATGTTTTCAGGCTCAGGAATCAATTAACTAATGCCATTTACATTAGACTACATAGACTAAGGAAGTACTTATTTTTTAAAAACCTGCTTATCAAGGAACAAATGCTTCAAATAACTTCAACAGAAGCAAATCGAGGCTGAGTCTTTTGGGAAGAAAAAAAATGTGGCTTCTCAATGCAACTCCTTTTGTGTAAAAAGAAACTATTTTATACCAAAATTACAAAGAAAAACTATACTACCTCCTTAAAAACACATCTACAACCACAACAATTAAAAAAATAAAAGTGTATTTTTAGAATATAATTAAATATATCCTACTTTAGAAACTCTGGACTGCCAATTTTTTCCCCTAATCTTGTAATAACAATAATCATATTTAGCATAGTTAGCTAACCGTACCTCCCTTCTTGCTTTAAGGGAACCCTGACTGTATTCAGTGATGAGCAGCTGTGTTTCAGGGAAGACAAACCGCCACACCCACACCCCCAGCTCCAGGAGATCAAGCTCAACTAGTCGCAACCAACAACTCCCTTTTTTTAGAAACTGGCATGCAAGTCATACAACGCTAGGCAACACAACATGAAGGGCACCTGTTTGGGGAGGGGGGAGGGGCTTGTGGGAAAGGTTTATCTGCTTTCAAAAAGAGCCACGCAGAAGATAAAGGCACTGTTGCTCTCCCATACAAGGACGTGATGTCCGAGGCTCCGACAAGCTGAGCACACAGACATGGAGGCCCTGTGTCGAGCTCCCAGCAAATGGAGGATCTGGATCCTCAGTGAGGTCCGCTGGGTTGTGGACTACACCACCAATCACCCCTGCCTCCAGATTTCGTGTTAAATGAATAAGGAGTATCTTCTTAGGCAATCTAGAATTTCTGTTCTTGGCAGCCAACTTTTTTCTTTTTTTTTTTTTTTAAAGATTTTATTTATGTATTTGACAGAGAGAGAGAGCGAGAGCAGGAACACAAGCAGGGGGAGTGGGAGAGGGAGAAGCAGGCTTCCCGCCGAGCAGGGAGCCCGATGTGGGACTCGATCCCAGGACCCTGGGACCATGACCTGAGCCAAAGGCAGACACTTAACGACTGAGCCACCCAGGCGCCCAGCCAACTTTTTTTCTAACAAATATATTAAGACACACAGATTCTAATAACCACTTGGTAGGTATTCCATCACTGGATGCAGCAACTGTAGGAGCAGGTTCTATGATTATACCCATTTGATAAACGAGTAAACTGAAGTATGGACAAGGTAGCCACATGCCCAAGTCTCATTTATGGTGGATAGCTAGTAACCAGCCAGTCTGACTACAGGCCCATGCTAAACTAATTCTTTAAAATATTTAGCTCAAAATGGTAATGAAATAATAACACCAATGAGTTTAAAATCTGTATTTTGAGAAAATAATGTTTTTCCTAAGTAGGACTTCCATGGTTTTTTAATTATTTAAAATTATTTCCATCACACAATGCTTCTAATGTATTCTAACATTTACGATATGATAAAAATCAGTACGTTTGTGATACCATACATGGTATCAAAGGCAAACTGTCTTTTTTTATTGTTTCATATTCCAACACCCCCCCACACAAAATTATTTTAGGAGGCTTATGCTATAAAACACAGACTAAGATGCATTAAGTAAAGTTAGGACTTCTTCCCACTGACATCACTAATCTAAATTGAAAAACAACTACTCCACTATGTAGGCAATAGAATTATTAATAATTTTAGAAATTACTGAAACAGAAAACAAAACATTCTTAGTATTCACTAGCCTTCAATTTTAAATGAACTTTTTTAAGAAAATAAGTGACAAAGTAAGGAGATAAGTGTGTTTTTAATACAAAAACTGTTTAAAACAACAAAGAAAACCCTAGAATTTCCACTAAAAAGAAAATACTGTGACTAACAAGAAACAATTCAGACTTTAAACAACAACACTGGAAGAACTTGTTTTTTATGTGTCACAACTAACCGGATAAATTCTTAGTCTTCATGTGGTGACGGCTTCTCCAGCAGCGTCATAAGAAGTTTGTAAACAGCTGCTTTTCCCAGGACACGAACCAGTTACTTACACTGAGTGGTAAACGATGCTGATTTCACAAATGGTAGCTGGCCAATCCTGCTGAGTAAACTGAGCACCTCTAAAAACTTACAAACCTCAAAAATAGTTCCCTGACATTTATGAAAGGGAAAGTCCCCAAACCCGACAAATTCATCGAAATTCTGAAATAACACTATAGAATGTATTTCTCCTACAGAGTGAAGTCAGGTAAGATAGAACATTTTAATTTGCCTCTTCAGGTCCTTTGACTTACTGCTTATCAATAAAGAGAAGAACTTATAAGTGGTCTTGAAAGTCTACTCAAGCTGTACTATTCACTGCCAAATGTCTATGCCTCAGCAACGTAACAAGTTCAGGAGTCATGATACTCCAGGATCCACAGCAAATATTCATAACCGCTTATGAGAAATCTTTGATCCGGGACCACCACAGAAATAGTTTATACTCATATTAGACAAACTCTGACAGAGAGCCTGGTACTTACCTGAAGTTTGTTAGAGTAATTTACCTTTAATCATCACAGTGATGGAGGGAAACATCTTTCAGGGTATGGGCTAGGAAGTTACACCAATGACATGTGTAGAAAGATTCATTTATGTTACCTGTTCTTGCTTCTCCAGCCACCTGTCCACCATTGGGTGACTGGCACTCAGAGATGAGCGAGCATTGTCTCTCTGAAATTGGTGAGACCAGTTACTAGCATCCCGTGGAAGGCTTCTATAGTTTTCATCTTTCTATTCAAAAAGAAACAAAAAGGTGCCTTGTAAAAAACCAGACTTTGCAAATTAATGATGCATTTGGTCTTCCAAAAGTAGCAGAAAAGTGATTCTGCATACTCAAAGTATTTTTCCCAAGCCTACACAGAAGAGCTGATTGAGGACATTTCACCCAGATTAGACCTCATGAATGCAGTCATCCGTCTGGAGTTCAGGGAGTGTAATGACTAGAGTGGGGAAGGTAGCTGCATACGTATGTACACGGGAGACAAAACCATTTTCCCTGCACTCCCTCCCAAATCAATCTCCCTGGGCCAATTACATGCACCACAAAATGAAAAGTAGTTCTCTACAAGACTGTTGATATCTCCTCTTTTCATCTTCTTTCTAGTCTTATAATAATATTGTGAGATATTTTCTATAATTCACCAAAATGTTTAGAATAAGAAAGATTAATGAATTTGCGCTTTTTTTTTAAAGATTTTATTTATTTGACAGAGAGAGACACAGCGAGAGCAGGAACACAAGCAGGGGGAGTAGGAGAGGGAGAAGCAGGCTTCCCACGGAGCAGGGAGCCCGATGTGGGGCTCGATCCCAGGACGCTGGGATCATGACCTGAGCCGAAGGCAGAAGCCTAACAGCTGAGCCACCCAGGCGCCCCAAAGAATTTGCTCTTTATTTAGATCTTTGTAGTTGTGTGACTTTGGGCAAGAGACTTAAGATTCTCTAGACTGTTCTGTTAGCTACTTCACGAGCTAGTTGTACGCATTAATTCAAATATCAAGTAAAGGGAAAAATTAATTTATCCCAATACATGGTACATAATAGATACATAACTGCTCACCCCAAGGTGCTCATGGCAAGTGAAGTCTTTACATAAAAACCTAGTTAGCTGATAAATATTTACTTAACATGTCCCAAAGCAGGCACCTGGGTGGCTCAGTTGGTTAAGTGTCTGCCTTCGCTTATGATCCCAGGGTCCTGAGAGCGAGTCCTGTTGTTGGGCTCCCTGCTCGGCAGGGAGTCTGCTTCTCTCTCTGCCCCTCCTCCTACTCGTTCTCTCAATCTCTCTCTCTCTTTCAAACAAATAAATAAAATCTTAAAAATATATAATATATATCCCAAAACCACCAAATGCTACTGGACATTTCTTTGAAATAATAACTTATAATAATCTGCTTTGGCTTTTGGGCTGCAAAACCTAATTTCAGGGGCACCTGGGTGGCTCAGTCGTTAAGCGTCTGCCTTCGGCTCAGGTCATGATCCCAGGGTCCTGGGATCGAGCCCCGCATCGGGCTCCCTGCTCAGCAGAGAGCCTGCTTCTCCCTCTCCTTCTGTCTGCCGCTCCCCCTGCTTGTGCTCTCTCTTTCTCTGTCAAATAAATAAATAAAATCTTTTAAAAATAAAAAATAAAACCTAATTTCAATGTCCTGAAGAGAAATGAGGAAGGTAGGATAAGGCAGAGAAGTCAAACATTTTAGTTCAACATGTATATCTAAATACCTCCTACAAGAACAAATTTAAGATGTTAATCACTTCGACCCACTTACATCAGTGCCCCACTTTAAATGAAGGACCAAAATATTCTCCTTAATAACTTTGTTAAAGATGGTCTGGCTGTAGACATTATACACGTGACCGTTTCTTATTCCTCATGACTTAAATCACATGAGCAGCAAATACACAGACACGAAAAAGTGTAATGTAACAGGTTTGTACTGTATAGACCTTAGCAATAGACCAAGATACTGTTTTCTGCTCCTTCATGAATTCCATCAGAGGAAGAAGCTTCAAAATGAACTGATGGTCCGGAACTTATGCCAATATTGTGGTGTACAAAAAATCTTTTTCAATCTATAAATATTCACCAGTATAAACTTCAGTATGAAACTTAAAAAGTTTTCTTTTTAATATACCTAGATAAGAAACTAAAACCTCGACAGAATTAAACATTAGCAGCAAGTACTTTTACTAGAAAACCTCTGTACATGTCTGGTTACTACAGCTCAAGAAAGCTATAACACAGCATATAACTGCAAGCACAAGGAAAACACTGTAAGATTACGATGCTGCTCCACACCCAGGAATTAGGGACTGACCTTGTGTGCAGGAACATGGAAATGGTAAAATAAGCAAAGGACACAGGCAAAGTCTAAGGAAAAGCATAAAGCAACTGAAGAAACCGAAGCTCACTATATCTCAAAATACTAGGAGCTCTGCCTTAAAACCTGCTCATGATAACTTGAGAACAAAGCAAAATTAGCTGACTTACTGCCAAGAAATTCAAATAAGTCATAAAGGGTAGATAAATGTATAACTGACAGAATGTCCACAAAGGGAGGAAGGATTGGGAGTGCAGAGAAACACAAGTAGAATTTTTATATCAAGGATCTTGAGGCTGCTACCATTGGCTAAGGACCTGGCTTCTCTATTCATTTTCCACCATTAGAGGTGATTACTACACCAACTCTTTACTTTGAAAATGAATAATTTTTTTTTAAAGATTTATTTATTTATTTATTTGAGAGAGCAAGAATGAGAGAGAGTACATGAGGGGGGGAGGGTCAGAGGGAGAAGCAGGCTCCTCGCTGAGCAGGGAGCCCGATGCAGGACTCGATCCCGGGACTCCAGGATCATGACCCGAGCTGAAGGCAGTCGCTTAACCAACTGAGCCACCCAGGCACCCAAAAATGAATAATTAAACACAAAGTATTAAAAATCTATTCTGCCTTTTCAGGAGGAACTGTATTTCAGGGAAACCAACAGTGCCAGTCGATGAGGGGAAGCTTGTCTTTTCAGAAGAATGCCACGTAATGCAAACAGAATAATGAATAGATTTAGAAAACTCACCACATACAGCTCCTAAAGAAATAACTCCTTCAGGCAAAGATAATCAATGGACTCTATAACTGTTAGGTGAAGAGTTGATAGTGAGCTGGATGTTCACATAATGACAAAATACCGCTTGCAAAAAGGGAACAGTAGATCTTTAAAATGAAGGGACCAGATGACACAAAATGCTCATTTTCCTTGGTGTCTAGAATCCAGGATGTGACTGGTACTTTCTTTTGATTCCTTCTGAATCTCCACCATTATTTTTCTTTCCTGAAATGGCCCTTATTAGCTCTACCTATGGCTTGCTCACTCCTGTATCCTTAGCCAAGCTCAAAAAGTGTATCATTTCAAAACCTCCCTCCTGACAACTTCCAGGCATGGGTCACCAACACTAAACTTTTCCTGAATTCATGATCTAAATTTCCAACCGTCCATCCCAAAGATACCTCCAAATCAACAGATCCAAAATGAAACTCACTTTCTCCATTAATCTTGGCACCCTTCTGAAAAATGTTCATCATACTCTTCACCTCTTTCTACTCGTCTCTCATCTGAAACTAGTACAGCAACCTTCAAACTGGAGGCAGGCCCCAGCCTTAACCTCTCCAACAGTGCTCTCCGCCACTTCCCACAGAGGACTGTTCTAGAATGTAC
This sequence comes from Mirounga leonina, assembly GCF_011800145.1. NCBI lineage: Eukaryota > Metazoa > Chordata > Mammalia > Carnivora > Phocidae > Mirounga > Mirounga leonina. The sequence goes on from NW_023270642.1 coordinate 1,791,977, forward strand.
TCTGGAGCACATCACCCATGGGACAGACACTGCAGGTAGCCCAGAGGAAACTGCACACAATCACGCTTGCTGTGCCACATGCCTCTTCACCTTTACTTATGCTCTTTCAGAGCCTAGACTCCAATAACATCTCTTTTGTAAGATTACTTACCATTTTTCAACACCCAATGCAATTGCTACTTTCTCTAAGAAGGATTCCCGGACTTTCAACAGACATCAGAATGTCATGCTTTTTATTACCACTATATTCTAATTTTACTTCTAATTATAGCTCTAACTTATAATTTAGTTAATTTTTAAAACTGCTATTTCCACTGTTACATCGAAACCAAGGCAGAAGATCGCCATTCACCTTTAAACTCAAGCACTTAGCTCAGTGGCCTATACCAATAATGGAGGGCTTTTACTTCAATATGTCATTTTCACATGGTTCAGAATCCCTGAATTTTCAAAGAACACTTCTGTAAGTCGTTTTAAAAATGAAAAAGGGAATGCTTTCAAAAGGCATCACAATAAACATCAGTGAAACGCATTTTCACTGAAATATGATTGTACTTTTAGATTTATACTACCAGATGTATAACTGTTATATGCCTATTTCAATTCAATGTCACACCTACAGTATACAATGTCTGTGGATAATGTAATTACTTCCAGTTGCATCTAAAAAGCAGTGTGACATTTCTCCAATTACATCAATTATGACATGTAATTCATGTTTCAGGCCACCACAAAGTAATCATATTAAAGGAGATAAGGGCTAAAGATTAAAAAAAAAAAATCTGTCCTTTTGAACTCCACCTGAAAAATTCAATTTTATATTTGTAGAATCAACTTTGAATAGTTAATAGATAAGAAAAATAAAATTGATATTAACCCCTCATAACAAAAAAGTTTTCCTAATTCAATATTGTTATGGTCATGTCAATAATGGATTCATACATTAATTTATAATGTATGAGAAGCCCAGCTGAAGTAACCTTAGTCATTATCAAGAAAGTGAAGAATTTCTAAAATATATTATTAATCACTATGCAATATATGCTTTACTTTGTTGATAGCATCATGCAGGTACTACTAGCATTTCACTCATGTTCTCCCTCACAATCCTGAGCTTGATCCAAAGTTCAGACGAAGACTGTAGTCCTATAAAGTTGTGATTCTGTATTTACAATGTTAGTATAACAACAAACATCATAACATGCAATATGATTTCTCCTTCACAATATATGCTTGGATATTCATGATTTCCAATTGAAATGTATACAGTACATACTATTTTCAGCTTAAAAATATTCATTTCAGTGTAAATGATTTTAAAAACATAGTAGTCTTAGGGGCGCCTGGGTGGCTCAGTCGTTAAGCGTCTGCCTTCAGCTCAGGTCATGATCCCAGAGTCCTGGGATCGAGCCCTGCATCGGGCTCCCTGCTCGGCGGGAAGCCTGCTTCTCCCTCTCCCCCTCCCTCTGCTTGTGTTCCCTCTCTCGCTGTGTCTCTGTCAAATGAATAAATTAAAAAATCTTAAAAAAAAAAACATAGTAGTCTTAAATGTAGTGATCTGAAGGGGCACCTGCACCCCAATGTTTATAGCGGCAATGTCCACAATAGCCAAACTACAGAAAGAGCCCAAATGTCCATCAACAGATGAATGGATAAAGAAGATGTGGTGTGTGTGTGTGTGTGCGTGCGCGTGTGCGTGTGTGTATGTGTAATGGAATACTACTAAGCCATCAAAAAATGAAATCTTCCCATCTGCAATGACATGGATGGAACTGGAGGTCATTATGCCAAGCGAAGTAAGTCAATCAGAGAAAGGCAATTATCATATGATCTCATTCATAGGTGGAATTTAAGAAACAAGACAGAGGATCATAGGGGAAGGGAGGGAAAAATAAAACAAGACGAAATCAGAGTGGGAGATAAACCATAAGAGAATCTTAATCACAGGAAACAAACTGAGGGTTGCTGGAGATGAGGGAGGTGGGGGGATGAGGTAACTGGTTGACAGACATTAAGGAGGGCACCTGATGTAATGAGTACTGGATATTATACAAGACTGAGGAATCACTGACCTCTGCCTCTGAAACCAATAATACATCCTATGTTAATTAATTGAATTTAAATGAAAAAAAATTCTATAAAAAAAAATAAATGCCATAACCTCTAGCAAACTCTACTACATTATAAGCTTTGGAGAAAGGACCATCTTTCTATCCCTATGATGCCCAGCACAGAGCCTTTCACAAAATAGGTACCCAACAAATATTTAATGTACTTAATAGAAGAATGAGAATTTAATGAGAGGCCATAATAATAAACACAAAAAAGAATCCTTCAAAAAAAAAAAGTTCTCATTATTAACCTTGCACTGACGCTGAAATATCTGAATGTCCAAAAGATCTGATGAGCATTTCTCAAAACATTCCCAAATTCACTGATCTGATTGGCAATGAATCTAAACTTACTACCTACATGAACTTTGCATGGGAGCGAGTGCCTGATAGTACATATTGATAAACATACTGCTTTTTTCTTCCAAATTATATAGGTTAAAGTACTTGATTTTTTTTTTTTAAAGATTTTATTTATTTATTTGCGAGAGAGAGAATGAGAGACAGAGAACATGAGAGGGAGGAGGGTCAGAGGGAGAAGCAGACTCCCTGCCGAGCAGGGAGCCTGATGCGGGACTCGATCCTGGGACTCCAGGATCATGACCTGAGCCGAAGGCAGTCGCTTAACCAACTGAGCCACCCAAGCGCCCCAAAGTACTTGATTTTTGAAAAGAATTTTCTCTTAGCTCATTTGTGAGTTTGCATTCCTATGTTCCCATTAAAGTTAAAAAAATTTTTTTAAAAAGTATGAAGGCATGGAATGTAATACATAATGCTGTCATTTGTTTCTGAAGGAAAGAAGTGTTTGCAACTAATAAAGTCCTTAGATGGCTAAATAACAACAAGAACGACAACAACAAAAAAAAATGGTAGTCTTAATATGTCTATGAAAGATTATCTACATTTTTAATGGATCAGACTATTGCCAGCTACAAAAAAAGTCAACATTTTTAAGTTAAATGTATTTGCAAAACCTATATTTTCTAACCTAAAGAAAAAACCAAACCAACAAAAATCTTTGCCATTAATATTTTTGCAACAAGTTAGAGCTGTATTTATTTTAAAAAATTTGAGAATGTGACTTTAAATCTATTTCATTCTATGATCAAATTAATGCCTCCATTCTGTCTACTGGTAAACTTCAAGGTAAAAACAGAAATCTTGGGGTGCCTGGGTGGCTCAGTTGGTTAAGCGGCTGCCTTCAGCTCAGGTCATGATCCTGGGGTCTTGGGATCGAGCCCCACATCCGGCTCCCTGCTCAGCAGAGAGCCTGCTTTTCCCTCTCCCTCTGCCTGCCACTCTGCCTACTTGTGTTCTCTCTCTATCTCTCTGTCAAGTAAATAAATAAAATCTTTAAAAAAAAAAAACAGAAATCTTTTTCTTTAGACTTATAAAAATCTGTCAGTACTACCAATATCCAAAATCCTAATGATTATTAAATTTGCTAATGACAAGAAATAATCTATTATAGTAAAGCCATTACTACTTTAACAATTTTTGTAAGAAAAATACCATAAGGAATTACTCTCCTTTTTTTTAATTACAATTTTAATCCTTCACTCATGAGGCTGTCCCAAACAGCCATTCAGCTTTGCTATCCCTCTTGCCAGAAAAAAACAGACATTCCTGCTGTGATCAGGGATTTTCCTTATCATCTAAATGTACTACCATATCATCAGGTGTCAAAAAGCCACCCAGGCTGAGAAATGCATATTAATTTGCTGCTCCCTGGTAGCAGTACCCTAGTTATGCAGTAAATCTCTTTCAGGATATGGAAAGTAATTCCCCTCTCCCCCATCACCGCTCCCCAAGCCAATTACAATTCAATAAAAAGAAACCACACAGAAGCCACCCAATGCCTTGGGATAGAAGCTTATTCCTGGCATACTAAGCTGCAACTCCAAGGCTTTATCTCTCAGAAACAGCTACTTAGCTGATGGTCAGATTCCTTGGCAAGCCTACATCCCTCTGTTGCAGAAATATAGGAATATTTCATGAACATTACAGAAGTACCAGATATTTCTATGTTAGCGTAAGAAACCCAACTACAGTTCTACTTTTTTTCAATGCAAAAATTCCAAAGACCTTTTGAAAAACGGATTTGTGTTATATTCCGTTATATTTTGTTATATTTTGACATACTGAACGTTCAATGCATATAAATTTAACTTTTGTACCCTCTATGCATCCTATGGTTTCTAATATTCCCATACAGTTTTCAGATTTTAAGTTTACAATTATTTTTCAACTCGGCAATTCTAGTCAAAGAGAGCTCAATTTTCTGCTTTATCATTTCTCCAAGAAATGATACACAGACACAAAAGAAACTATTTTCAGGATGTCTAACCCGAAATTTTAAGACTGAGGTGAAATTAGTAATTATGGCTTAGAATTTTTTTTTTAATTACATGAAGCTTGCTAAAATCATCAGTAATCATATTGTTGATTCAATGTAACAGACCCATTCCAGTCTCTGTGGCCAGAGTTTACCTTGTGTGCCTCCTGATGGCTACACCAGAGCATGACCTTGGAAGGAAGGCCAAGGCTAACGTGTAGCAGAAGATAACAACCATAAAATGGTCTGTAAATAGGATTTTTGTCAATGTACTTTTCTGACCTTCAAATCGTCCTCTAGTTAGTAAATGAAAAAGAGAAAAAAGAAGAGAGAGAGATGTGGGATTGGGAATAAACTGACTCACACAAAAAATTACAGATTCAATAACCAGCCTGTAAATGAAGGCAGAAGATTTGGCAGTCCCTATCCATTTAAACCAACGACATGCCTATTAATATATTTTTTTAAAATAAAAAACCACAGGATTTTATTCCAAACACAGTATTATCATCACTTATCCTAGACACATGTCTATTTTGAAGTGTAATGACCAATATCCTACATGGAATGCCCCAATGTTGTTGATCTGCGGTCAAGCAAATTCATCCCATTAGCTAAGCCCATATTATCTGTAATTCCTGCATATGTAAATAAGTATAAATACTGGTGTGTGTGTGTGTGTGTGTGTAGACTATAGGAGATATATATATATATATATCCTACTTTCCTTTTGGGTAATTGCTTTCTTCCACATTCTTAATCATTAATGAGAGGGCTAAAAGAGATAAAAGAAAGAGTTTGTATTTATAAATTTGCTCCTACTTCTGAACAGAACTATGACAAGACAAAGAGGAAATTCAAACATCCATACATTTCTGTCAAAATTCTATTAGCAGACTACTTATCATTAGTGATAGTCTATAAAAGTGTGCTACAATTTGTGATGAGACATCGATTATACTGACAATGTAACTTTTTAAAAATTTAAAAATGAAAAAATCAAAATGCAGAGATTTTGAATGCCAAAACATTTATTAGAGCACCTCTGTAGCTCAAATTTCATTAATACATATTTTATTTTTAAATCTCTATTTTAATTTTCATTCTAAACTGAATTTAGATTTTGAACAGGAATTAGTAGCAAAAATTGAAAATAATTTATCCAAGCAGATTTTTTTAATGTACAAAATCAAATCTCCTATAATGTACATCAAATTTTATTAGTTTTTTTCCTTTGAAATATTAAAGGTACATAGTTCTTAAAACTCATTCTGACCTGAAAAATCTGAACAATAACTCATGTCTTTTCCAGTCTTTATGACACGTATTCAATAGCTTCTAGATCACAGAATTACATTTAGATCAGTGGGACACTCAAGAATGCTGAATATGCCAGGGGAAAAAATTCTTGTTTGGAACTCTCTACAGAAAGTACACATTTGGGGGATGCCTGCGTGGCTCAGCCGGTTGAGCGTCTGCCTTCGGCTCAGGTCATGATCCCAGGGTCCTGGGATCGAGTCCCACATCGGGCTCCCTGCTCAGCGAGGAGCCTGCTTCTCCCTCTGCCTGCCACTCACCCTGCTTGTGCTTCCTCTCTCTCTCCCTGCTAAGTAAATAAAATCTTAAAAAAAAAAAATAAAGTACACATTTGAAAATTATGATTAATTTGCAAGTAAGTTTCCTGTCATAGCAAATCCTTCTGGTTGATATGCTGACAAAACCAGAAATATAACATTTTAGTTTTACCTCACAACCTACAACTGGCCAGTACACCGTAGTAACTGTTGTAACATCAGATAAGAAAAATAACCCCAGAGCATGGATCTGCACCAGGCTATGAACATAAAGGGATCTGGTATGAAAACAGGTTGGCTAAATATCTCACAGAGATGTAGGTCAACTTATAAAGGCCGTGACATTTCCAGAGGTGACCATGAGGGCACAGATTTCTCTGAAGCCACCAGATCTGGTCATGGAGTAGACAAGGAAATCTAAGAGGAAAAAGATCAGCAAAACTCTGTCTCATTCAGGCTATTTATTTGAACCAATTTCTTCTGTTGTTTTTAATCCAGCTCAACAGTTCAGAATGCCATGAAAAACTTTAGATACAGATTTTTTAAATCTGGAAGGAGAAGGGTGCCTCGATGGCTCAGTTGGTTGGGTGTCTGCCTTCGGCTCATGTCATGATCTCAGGGTCCTGGGATCGAGCCTTCACATCAGGCTCCCTGCTTGGTGGGAAGCCTCCTTCTTCCATGTTCAGCAGGGGCTCTGCTTGAGGATTCTCTCCCTCTGCGCCCCTGCCCCTGCCCCTACATACTCAGGCGTGCACATGTGTGTACACACACTCCCTCCCTCCCTCTCTCTCTCTCTCTCAAATAAATACATCTTTTTTAAAAATTTTTAAACGGTTTTAAATTAAAACAGTCTATTTCCAGGTATAACTGGGATTATCTCCTTTATCCTATGAAAATATCCCCCATAAGAACATAGGGAGAAGGTAGCCTGGGAGGATAGTTTAATATTTTTCAAGTTACAAAAACATTATCTCCATCTGAATTCTGAGGAACTAAGGAAAAGAACTAAAAGGGAAGCAGTAATAACAGGAACTCGCATTTTATTTCTTGGACAGTACTTCATAAAAACCAACATGAACGGGGCACCTGGGTGGCTCAGTAGGTTAAGCGTCAGACTCCTGATTTCGACTCATGATCTCAGAGTTGTGGGATCAAGCCCCCATCCAGCTCTGCACTGGGCATGAAGCCTGCTTAGGATTCATATTCTTTCTCTCTCTCAAAAAAAAAAAAAAAAGAAGAAGAAAAAAAGCCACTCAATTGCCAGATGGCCATAAACATTCCACTATAACCAAGTATAAGGAATAGAGAAAAGGGACCATCATTTTTTACCCTACTCTTTCAACAAAGGCAAGTGTATGAGAAAAAAATAAAATATAAATATTTCAGATCAGGTTACAATTTGAAGAGCCTGGATCATTTTCCAAAACTACAATAAAAATGAAGAGCAACATTTGACTAATGCTGCTTGACTCTGAAAAACAAATTTAAATCTGAAACAATTTTAAAACATTTTAGAAAGTGCCACATATTTCTTATTTTGACAGCAAGAAATACCTACCCACATTTCATTTTCTTTCAAAAACATGTAACTCTAAACACTTATATCTCCTAACTAAAATTATGAATAACAATAGCATTTTGCATCAGAAGCAATTTGCACAACACCAAGAGAAGAAGGGAAGAGATGCCGGGAAATGAAAGAGAAAAAGTAAGGTACTTATAGTAGTTGCCTAATTCCAAAATATCTACAGTCTTACACATTATCTAAATGTGCAACATAAATCTTTTATATTTACCTAAATGTTTTTCACCTTAATTTAAAAGCAATATATTCAAAGAAATCACTAAAATTTGAAAATCAAGATACTTGCACCATATAACTAGCCTGCCAATGTAAATACTAGCACTTCCTTCTTGTATTTTTCAGTCCACAATCATAATTTCAATGAACTGGGTAGATTAGCAAAACAACTGAGTAATTTCTGTGCAAGTCCCTAGGTACAGTCGACAATATGACTTTCTTAAAGTTTTCCCCTTAATTGTGAAATTGCCTCCTCAGGTAAATCATCTCCACAGATTTTTGAAAATGTAGAAAAATTATTTTCACTTATCAAAATCTCATCCTATTTATGCTTCTCATAATTTCATAATGACTTTTCTGGAGAATTCCATCTCCACACGAAAAGCATTTACCACAAAGAAATTGATAGCTCAAACTTCTAAAGAATTAAGTCCTTCTCTCCAACCCCATCAGCAGAAAAAGCATGTTCTCTAAGCTGGATATTAACTTTCAAGGAATCTATTTTTGTCCCCGAATTATAACTGAAAATCATAACTTTAGAAAACATGATTCCAGAAAATTTGGAATAATTCCTGTTGAAACCCCTCCTCTGTCCCCTCAAAAAACCTTAACAATCCAAATAACGTGACAACAAAACAGCTGCTGCACCAGGATGTCTCAACAAAAATTAAAGACACAAGTGGGAATACCCAGCCATGAGAATGCCAGGTTTAAAACTGGTGAGCATTTCTCAAATTCAGTCTTGTCATAGGGAAGGGTACCAACCATCAATCAGTATTTAATAAAATCAGTTGAAAAGCTTTCATTATAACTCATTTCCAAAAAGAAAAATACATCTCAGGGAATGACCAGGTGTGCCCAAGGGCTCACAGAGACCTGTGGCTGAGTCCCGGTTCCTCACATGCCAAGCATCTGTGCATGAACTGCCATCTCTGATTCTTAGCACAAAATGTGGGTGACACAATGTGCCTTGTAAAGCTGGGGGGGTTTGTTTGGGTTTTTTTGTTGTTTTTAAAGATTTTATTTATTTATTTGACAGAGAGACACAGTGAGAGAGGGAACACAAGCAGGGGGAGTGGGAGAGAGAGAAGCAGGCTTCCCGCCGAGCAGGGAGCCCGATGCGGGGCTCGATCCCAGGACCCAGGGACCATGACCTGAGCTGAAGGCAGATGCTCAACAACTGAGCCACCCAGGTGCCCCGTAAAGCTGGGTTTTAAAAAAAACTTTGTGTGATGGAAAAAAATTTAGATTTACTGAAAAGTTGCAAGGTAGTACACAGAGTTCCTACCCACTCTTCACCCAACTTCCTCCAATGTTAACATCTTACATAACCTTGGCATAGTTGTCCAAACTAAGAAATCAACACTGATACGATACTATTAACTACACTAACAGATGTATTTACAATCCATCCGTTCCCCCCAACCCCCATTTATGTCCTTGTTTCGTGCCAGGATCCCAAACTGTATTAAATCCTCCATCCCCTTAATCTCCTCTGACCTGGGATAGTTTTTCAGTCTCTCTTAGTTTTTTATGACCACAATATTCTTGAAGAATATTGGTGAGGTACTTCATAGAATGTCCGTCAGTTCTGATTTGTCTTGAGATTCCTTACGATTAAACTGGAGTTATGAGTTTTGGGGAAAACTCCACTGAGGTGAAATACCCATCCCACCGTACCATTTCAAGGGTTCATGATATCACCATGACTTATGATTAGTGATACTAACCTTAATCACTTGGTTAAGGTGAGTCTGTCACTTCTCCACTATAAAGTTAGTATTTTTCACATTCCCTCCTCTCTTCTTTGGAAACAATTAACTACAGCCAATCCTCAAGAGGAGGGGAGTTAAGCTCCCACCTTCTGGAGGGGGACATATTATTTATACTATTTAGGATTCTTCTGTAAGAAAATTTGTCTTCTGTAAGTAAATTTCCCATTTACTTTTTATTTAATCATTTATTAGTATCAGTATAGTCTTATGGATATTTATTTTGGTTTTTGGATTATAATCCAACTGTACCATTATTTACTTTGCTGTCATTAATGCACATAAAATATCAAGAAGAGGGTCAAATATATAAATTCTCAATAACAATAATATCAATCACAAGGATTAGAGAAAACAAACACAAAAAATTCCTCAAAAAAAGGGACAGAAATGGAGATCAGTTAACATAATCAGATTATTAGTACAGATATTCATTAAGCCAGCATTTTTTTCCTTAAGACTAAAATGTTAAGACATAATACAGACTTGGTGAGGTTTTAAAAAAATATGCCAGTTCGGGGCGCCTGGGTGGCTCAGTCGTTAAGCGTCTGCCTTCAGCTCAGGTCATGATCCCAGGGTCCTGGGATCGAGCCCCGCGTCGGGCTCCCTGCTCAGCGGGAAGCCTGCTTCTCCCTCTCCCACTCCCTCTGCTTGTGTTCCCTCTCTCGCTGTGTCTCTCTGTCAAATAAATAAAATCTTAAAAAAAAAAAAAAATGCCAGTTCTAATAATAAGCACATGCCCATTATTCTTATATTCATGTCTTAACTGCATAATAGAAAGATTTAAAGGAAATAAAAATGAAAAGGTTATTGTGAAATATTTTATAGTTTATTAACTAAATGAACATTGGGCATAAACAAGTAAAATCTTTAACAAAGAAAAAAAATTTTTTTAATAATTGGGCAATGTATAAAGTCTGTAAGCATGTTGCGATGTGGGTAGGATATTTGTCAAAAGCACAGAATTTGAAACTGCAAAATCTAGATTCACATCACAACTTTACCATTTAACAGTTGGTTTAACTATTACGTGACCTATTTAAACTCTTGAAGGTTTTACCTCTTCATCAATAAAATGGGAACACCAACAACACTTAAACAGGAGAGGGGGATTAAATGAGATATAACATGTAACAGACCAAGCACAGTGTCTGGCAAGAAGTCCTCAAAAAAACCTGGCTATGATTACGTGAAAATATCAAAAACCTCAAAACGGATACAGGTTAGAGATGACATAGATGGGAACCACTTCTACCCCCACACTCTAAAACACCTTGACTGAAATGCATTTCTCCAAAGGCAGACCTGGAAGCCAAGCAAATTACAACCAAGGTTGCCAGTCCAGCTAGAATGCAAGCAGCAGGTGGCTCTAGTCCTGAGCAGTCCCATCTTCTACTTTTCTTGTTAACAAGAGGACATGAAGTGACTACATCTAACTTTGTGACTTGAAGGAAGTAGGTTTATAAGCTAATGTATCAAAAATTAAAAACAAAAACCAAGTTAAAAAGATGAAATAAGGCCAAAATATTTTTAAGTGTAGGGCGCCTGGGTGGCTCAGTTGGTTAAGCGACTGCCTTCGGCTCAGGTCATGATCCTGGAGTCCCGGGATCGAGTCCCTCATCGGGCTCCTTGCTCAGCGAGGAGTCTGCTTCTCCCTCTGACCCTCTCCCCCTCATGCTCTCTCTCTCTCTCAAATAAATAAATAAAATCTTTAAAAATATATATATTTTTTTAAGTGTATAAAAGCCATGCAAATGTTTGTTCAATATGATTCAATGTCATTCTCAGTTTTCAGAGTTCTCTCCAAGTCAAGAAAAACAGGTGTAACATATTCATTTCCCTCTCTACTCTATGTAACTTTGAGGCTGCTCAATAAAGATTTTGACATTACTTTGGTTTATATTTCTGGAATGGTTTGTGAACTCTAAAAATACCACATATCCAGGCTCAAAAATTTTCTCAACAGCACGTTCGGATTTTATAACTTTGAACACAAATTATAATATTCAAAGCAAGTGAAGACAGATCATATCCCTACATGTGGCACAGAAATAGATGAGACTAGGTTATTAACAACTAGGTGAGCTTGGCAGTTGAAGTTAGCCTATTGTAGAAATGATGATAACCACCACTTACTAAAAGCACACAACTGTACTGCAATCAAATGAAGATCTTTTAATATGCAAAATAGAAGGGTGAAATTTATAGTTTCAGAGGCCTTTAACAGGAAATACAAATGTTGCTGTAGAATAGTCTAACATCTAAGTCTCAGCTGGATCTCCCTTGAAGCTAATGCCCCAGAAAATTAAACACAGCTATAGGTCTCTCACAGAGGAAACATGTGGTTTTAGGGAATGATCTCAGCTCATCCTTTGAGGTTTTTAGATGATTACTGTAACTCACTAACACCTATGACTGGCTCATAAATAACAAAAGATAGACAACGTTTTTCAATAGCCAACTGGTCAAACGCACTAGCTTAAAAATAAAATAGCCTACTCAAATTTGCCAATATGACTGGCTTTATCCAATAGAAAGCATAAAGGAGAAGCAGAGATTCAGAAGCCAAATGATTGAGAAAGGGATGAGGAAGCAAGCAAATAGGTAAACATAGACTGCAACTCTATAAACAATGAATGAATGAATGAATGAATGAATGAGCAAGCAAGCAGCTATTTTAGAGTACCATGAAGTAGGAGCCAATGGTAACTGCTAATACACTGTCAGCACAGCAACCGGCAAAGTTTTCTGACTCTGAATAAAACAAGAAGTATGCATTTTCTGCAAGTTCCTTGTGTCTGAATTAGCACTGGTGACTTCACACATGATAATGGGAATATGGTGTCTTGACCCGATGTATTCAAATGTACTTTAAACTAAGACTGGGGGTGGAGGACAATATGCCAAGGAACAATAGACAGGTACATTATTTGTATCAGAGCTTCTATTTAGAAAAGATATGTCCTATTCCAGTCTGGCATTGACAGAATAGGATCCAATATCCCAGCAGGTTGTTATAATAATTTTATTTAAAACTCAAAAAAACTCTTCTTAATGGACTTTCAATTGAAAATTATAAATTTGAGCAATCTAAGTATGAGAAGTAAAATATCACAAAACCAAATATGGTAAATGTTCCAGATTCTATTCTGCTATGATAGAAAAATTAGCCTAAAAGAAGACATCTCAAAATAACCATAATACTCTTATTTACCCTCTCTTAACAGGCAAACAAGCACACTTTTCTTTTTCCTTTTCAGTTCTAAAAAAAAAAAAAAAAAAAAACCAAAAAACAAAAACAGACCCTGCCCTGAAATCAGTGAAGCAGCTTTAAATAAACACACAAATCTCCTGAAATAGGGAAAGGAATCCACCGTTACAAATATATTTCATCTTTTAAAAGTTCACAGGTGATTCTGATGCAGAGACAAATGGGAGCCATTAAGCTGTACAGTAAGACAGTACGTTCCAGAACTCAGGAACAGTACCACTTGCTTCTTTGTTTTCTTTATCCTCCCCCTCATCCCATAGCTCACTCCATCTGGGACTTCTCACAGTGCTTTATACAATATAAGCACTTTACTCTTTATTAGTCATGAACTTATGTGAAACAATTATCAGTGGCTTTAAAAATATTCATTTCCTTGGTCAAATAAGTCTACTTCAGGAATCTGTTCTAAGAAAATAATCAGAGATGTCAACATAAATTAATATACAAGGGTATTTTCTGAAGGGTACTTCTAAAGGTTACTTATTAGAGCAAAAAAAAACCTGGCAAAGAATAAATGTCAAGCAACAGGAAAATCACCAAATAAAATGAATAAACACCAACTACAAAAAAAAATCAGTACATAAAAGAACATTATGCAAGCTATCTATATTTATGAGACATGGGAAAATGTTCTCAATATAAGACAAAATTAGGAAAAAAAAGTCAGGAAATTAAACTATACTCATTCGATGATTCCCCACTGGTAATAAGGACAGCCACCAGCTATACAGAACTATGCTCCAGAGTCCCACGTTCATACACTGAACTGTCAATATTACTCATCTACACAATTCCAAATTACTTACTTGCTTCTTTATACTTTTCATTACTTTATAAATGCAAAGAGCAAACAGTAGTATTATAAAGAAAAAGACTATTTGAGGAATCTTAAAATATACTACAGAAATGTTTATATAAATATTTTTCTAAAGTTAGAAGAAAGATCTCATAACTCTTCTAATGAACAGAAAGAGAGATGACAAAGACATAATTAAGACAGCAACTCTTCCAAGAGCTTGTGTATATGAGGAGTACTGGAAAGGTACCAAACATGTCAAGCAACTAAATCAAAGAGAAACAATAAATCCAGGGTGTCAGAAATATTCTAAGGTATCTTTTTAAGAACTTTTAAAAATAGGGATGCCTGGGTGGCTCAGTCGGGTAAGCGTCTGCCTTCGGCTCAGGTCACGATTCCAGGGTCCTGGGATGGAGTCCCACGTCAGGCTCCCTGCTCATCGGAGAGTCGGCTTCTCCCTCTGCCTGCCACTCCCCTTGCTTGTGCACTCTTTCTCTCTCTGACACATAAATAAATTATTTGAAAAAAAAAAAAGAACTTTTAAAAATAAAAATTTACGAGATACTGATCCTAATACAACATGTTCTCTTATGACTTTCTTCCCTTTACCCTAACATCAAGATATGTTCTTAATGCTACCTTTGTTTTTATCTACCCGTGTAAATTTTATTTGGTGGGGCAGGGGAAGGGGAGTTGATGAAAGGGGCAGATAACTTAGAAAAGTAACAGCTCTTGGTCTTTGGGGGAAAGGAATAATGGCTTACAACCAGTGCACAATGAAATAATGCACAGACTTTATCCTTGAAACTTCATGGTTGGCTGATTCTGATAAGTGCCTCATTACATTGTTCTTGATGGAATGAATCAAATGCTCTCCACATACTAGTTAGACTTTATTTGCAGGGACAATGACTTAATAAGGATGACCAAAGAGGTGGCAAAATGATTTAAGTGTTCACACTGATTGAAATACTCTTTCCCAAGATGAAATATTAAGCACGTGTAAAATCTCAAATGAAAATACATTTTCTAGCAATATACTCTCCATACTAAATGCGAGCAAAATGTTCTCTAAGAGTTGAAAAAAGCAATTGGCTACAAAATGCGGGGCAACAGGAGTGAGTCAATGTTCCAAAGAACTTTTTTAAAGAGCCAAGACTCTGGGGCACCTGGGTGGCTCAGTCAGTTAAGCGTCTGCCTTCAGCTCAGGTCATGATCCCAGGGTCCTGGGATCGAGCCCCACATTGGGCTCCCTGCTCGGCAGGAAGCCTGCTTCTCCCTCTCCCACTCCCCCTGCTTGTGTTCCCTCTCTCGCTGTCTCTCTCTCTGTCAAATAAATAAATAAAATCTTTAAAAATAAATAAAGAAATAAATTAAAAAAATAAAGAGCCAAGACTCTCACAGGGGAAGGGAGGGAAAAATGAAACCAGACAAAACCAGAGAGGGACACAAACCATAAGAGACTCTTAATCTCAGGAAACAAACTGAGGGTTGCTGGAGGGGAGGGGGGTGGGAGGGATGGGGTGGCCGGGTGATGGACATTGGGGACGGTATGTGCTATGGTGAGCACTGTGAATTGTGTAAGACTGATGAATCACAGACCTGTGCCCCTGAAACAAATAATACATGTTAATAAAAAAAAAAAAAAAAAAGAAAAGAAAAAAAAAGCCAAGACTCTCGTCTATTCTACATCTCACTTCCAAATTAAAGAATGAAGAATTGTAAGAAATACAGAAGCCCATAGAACCCTTGGTCTCTCCAAGCTCTCATGTGGTTTAGTTGCACCAAAATCTGTCTACATCACCCTCTAAATTTAATAGTGGAATGACTACATTAACTGGGAAGACTCCACCTCTCATCTTGGTTTTGAGCCACAGGAGCGAGTTCAACATGGTAGGGTTCTAAGATACTTGAATGGAACTGCCTAGTTCAGAAATAAGAGATTTCAACTAATTGGTGACATTATTCCAAAACTGTTTGTTTTGCTTATCAACTTAGAAGAATAGAGGTCACTTAACTATGTTGATGAGTTATACTAGAATGTCAACTTAATTTTAACTATTAGAGATCAATGCATCACAAGACTATGAATCCTTAACTCCTTTATTTCAATGCATTTATACAGAAAACCTAAGCCACTACATACTCATAAAAATGTATAACATCTTGAAATTGCCCAGCATAGGCAAGCTCTCATGGCCTCAAGAGAAGTAAATCAAGTTAATACTGATCAGCAAGTATACTTGCCTCCAAGTACCCGTTCTGAATACTGAAAATACAGGAAGTCATTTTATAAATGAAAATAAGATAGCACTTAGTGCGATATACACATACAAAAAAGAAAATCTCTCAGATTTTAATACAAACAGCTTAAAATTTTGATAGCAAGCTTAGGAAATGGGTACTTGAAAAGTAAAGCCAAAGATAATTCAAAGGACAAAGTCATTACACATTACCCTTTATGTGTGTTGTATGCAAACATGATTTCATCTAAAGATGTGGAGGTAAATCAAGGTCTTTCCTATGAGGAAGTGTGGGCATTTGGCTACATTAAAAACTATTTCACATAGGAAAAAGCTTATTGAATGAATAACCATTTTTTCATTTTTTTAGAAGGTTTTTTTTTTTTAAAGATTTTATTTATTTGAGACAGAGAATGAGATAGAGCATGAGAGGGTCCGAGGGAGAAAAAGACTCCCTGCTGAGCAGGGAGCCCGATGTGGGACTCGATCCAGGGACTCCAGGATCATGACCTGAGCCGAAGGCAGTCGCTTAACCAACTGAGCCACCCAGGCGCCCTTTTTAGAAGATTTTACTTATTTGAGAGAGAGAGAGGATGAGAAAGAGAGAGCATGAGAGGGGAGAGGTCAGAGGGAGAAGCAGACTCCCTGCCAAGACGGGAGCCCGATGCAGGACTAGATCCTGGGACTCCAGAATCATGACCTGAGCCAAAGGCAGTTGCTTAACCAACTGAACCACCCAGGTGCCCATGAATAACCATGTTTTGTTTTGTTTTGTTTTGTTTTGTTTTAAGATTTTATTTATTTATTTGACAGAGAGAGAGACAGCGAAAGAGGGAACACAAGCAGGGGGAGTGGGAGAGGGAGAAGCAGGCTTCCCACTGAGCAGGGAGCCAGACACGGGGCTGGATCCCAGGACCCTGGGATCATGACCTGAGCCGAAGGCAGACGCTTAACGACTGAGCCACCCAGGCACTCCTGAATAACCATTTTTAAAACAAAACTACATTCAAATTTGTCTCGCAACACTTATATTTGTAATGTGAAAAAAATGAAAATAGTATAAATGTCCAACAATAAGAGAATGATAAAGTGTATTTTACAATGAGATATTCTGCATCCATTAAAAATATTTTTCAGGGCAGTGCCTGGGTGACTCAGACTCTTGATTTTTGTTCAGATCATGATCTCAGGGGTTGTGAGACTGAGCCCCAAGTTGGGCTCCACACTGGGCGTAGAGCCTATTTAAGATTCCCTCTCTCCCCCTCGGCCCCCCGCCCCGATAAATATATATTTCCAATAAAATTCACACCAGGGGAAATCCCTATGATATGAAAAAAAAGGAGAAATAATAAGGATCCAAGTGTTGACACAGTATGACTCCAACTCTGTGTGGATATATATATGTGTGACAGTATGTGTATGTGCGTATGTGTGTGTATTCTTTATTATCTCAACACTAGGTGTTGCTAAATTTTAGCATTATAAATAATTTAATTTTGTATTGCACTAGTTTCCCAAATTTGTTACAATGATAGATACATGTTATTTAAAACAAACACTCAGTGAGGTGACTAATTGGCAGTGTGCACCACAGTCCTCTGGCAGCGTGCCCGCTCTGCCGCAGCTGGAAGGCCAAAGTCCATTTCCTAAATCTCCCCTACAGATAAGGATCTAGAAGCAAACAGCATTCTGCACATTTGCATACAAGAGCCTGACATTTAAATGACGGTTGTGGAAGAAGGAATTGTCCTGGGCTGTTGTGTTGTGAGGGGCAAGCCTGGCGATGGAGACGATCCAGTTTGCTGAGGCATTTCTGGCTTCAGTTCCTAGCTTCACAAGTGACAAGAGACAAGGTGAGCACACCTGGAGACAGGGTGGGCAGATGCAGGGGGAGGGATCAGGTGGGCAGATGCAGGGGGAGGGATCAGGTGGGCAGATGCAGGGGGAGGTGGGCAGATGCAGGGGGAGGGATCTCAGGTCACTTCTCTCCGGGAAGATGTGCAGTACTGCATTATTCAGAAAGTCCTTGAGGAGGTCCAGCCTACAGCCCGCTCTTCAAGCACTTCCAGTGATTTTCTGAGATTCCAATTCTAAGTATTAAGCTTGTGTTTATGTTTAAAATAGCTACTGTGGTTCTGTTTTGTGCAACTGACGGTGACTCACATACCCAGGATGTGGAAGGAATTAAAAAGAAAACCCTGATTACCTCAATGACTTCTGACCCACTATCCTTAAACCATGTGAAAATCTTTTTAATAATGCATTTTTTTTAACTGTCAACTCTACTTGTTTATACACTTCTAAATACCCATGTAAATTAAATCTATTCTGAACACAAATTAATTGTCATGAGGCTTATTCATAAACTGGATTCTGCTTCTTTGGATGGTTTACTTCATGATCAAGCATTCTAAAATTTCAAGTTAATCTCAATGAGAAGATACTCCAACTTGATTCCTCACCAAATACATAATGAAATATTTCAGAAAAGTAAGCCTAACAGTTAAACTCCTAATCCAAAAAATCAGAGACTACAGCACACTGTTTTTTCCTGGTAGATTCTTCCCAGTTAAGGTACTCTAGATGCTCTGTGTATTATTTTTCCTTAAATGAACTACTACAAAAGAGTGTTTGTAGAAATGCAACAAGTAAAAAAAAAATTAGAACAGGTACTTTCACATAAATGCAAAGGATAAATCAAATATTAAGCTATATTCACTTTAATATTAATATGTAATTATAGTTCAACATACACATGGTGCTCAATTACTGTCTGCATTGAAAAAAATATTAATTCATTCAATAGATGTTTACTGAGACTCTACAGATTCAGCAGTGAAAATGACAAACACAGCTTAAAGCTCATTGAGTAAAAGGTTAGAGGTATAACAGAATGGGATGATAAGGCTCGAAAAAATAGAATAAAGTTTATTTTTTTAGACTAAATAAATTAGGTCATGGACTGAAATAAATTAGCTCAAAGAAGAAAATGTTATTAAGACTAGGAAGTACACATCCTTTCTCTAAGAAGAAAAAATTGTCAATAGGGTAGTTAGACTATGGATTCTACTTTCATCCTTAGAAGTCCATAATGCTATAATTTCTTTAATGTACCTCATGAACCAATAGGAATATCTGCCAATACATGTGTAAAATACCTTTGCAAGGACATGCAAAAGGCTAATAAGGGGATTACCCCTGAAGAGAAATAGGGTGACTAGGACACAAAGTAGGAAAGGGACTTTACATGTACACGTTTCATGTCAAAAGATTTCATTTTTAATCATAAATATATTATCTATTCAAAAAATGGATACATAAGTAAATCTATTAGCATGAATTTTATCATAAAATGCAAGGGCAATATAAAATAAGAAGTCATCTAAACTTTGATGCAGAAGTTGATACGCACACACACAAAGGGCCACAGTGAAGATGGGCTAGAAGCAAAGGATCCAGTCAGCAGCTGACATTCATCATTGATACTAAGAAGACAGAATAGAAATGGTTACCTTCCTGTCACAGGTTTTAGGGCTCCCAGCAGTGTTTTGCTTAAGGAAGCCAGCTGTTGTTGACCAGCGTGTGGGGTTTTTCCGTGAAGGCTCTTCAGAAGAAAAATTATTATCACTAATGGAAGTTGAAAGGCCAATTAAAGCTGGGTCACTGCTTCGTCGGACATGAAGAGGCATATCTATAAATACAAAAAAGCATTATATTTTTTAAAAGGTAACTAATGTCTGAAAACTACGTGTTAGGATAAAGGTAGTGAAATCCAAAAGATTAGAGTAACACTTAGGTGACAGTGGGTCACCATTCTAAATAGAAATTCCATTAGTTCCTTTAAAACACTTTACGGCAAAAGAAATGTAGTATGTATGGGATAACCTGCTCTGGAGTCAGACTGCCCAGGCTCGTATTTGTGCTTCACCAATTTGGTATCTGTCTGGTTCTGGGCAAGTCGCCTAACTAGACACTCTGCTTCTAGTCTCTTCCTACGCAATAAAACCATCCTTCTTCCATAAGGGTATCTTGAGGACTAAATGAGATGAAGTGCTTAAAACAGTACCTGACACTCGTGCATACTCAATACACAGGGGCGCCTGAGTGGCGCAGCTGATTCAGCGTTGGGCTCTTGGTTTGGGCTCAAGTTGTGATCTCAGGATTGTGAGATCAAGCCCCACTCTGCTGAGCGAGGAGTCAGCTTGAGAGTCTCTCTCCCTCTCTCCCTCTGTCCCTCTTGCTCATGCACGCACTCTCTCTCTCAAATAAATACATAAATCTTTTAAAAGATATATATCATACATATTCTAAAGTAGAAATAATGATGTGAGCCATGGAACAAATTTTATCTAACTTTTAACCATATCGGGATTAAAAATACACAATCTAAATTTCTTGGCTCATCTATTAAGGAATTCTGTTAAATAAGATAATTACCTTGTTCAAAGAAGTACTATCAGAAAATATAGAGC
This sequence comes from Mirounga leonina, assembly GCF_011800145.1. Classification (NCBI taxonomy): domain Eukaryota; kingdom Metazoa; phylum Chordata; class Mammalia; order Carnivora; family Phocidae; genus Mirounga; species Mirounga leonina. The sequence goes on from NW_023270642.1 coordinate 1,812,352, forward strand.
ACAAACACATTTCTTATCCTTAAGATAATGGAAATCTTGAAAGTAATATGCAGGTATCTGGCATATACTCATATACACAATTACATGAAAGACAGTGTTTCAGCAACTGTATTCGCATAAAAGAGGGGTCTGTTTGCAACTGCTATAACACAATCATTAACAAACTCAGGTTAATATTTGTATCAAGAGCACTGAGCACACCTTAGCAGATACAATCATTGGTATAGCAGAGAAGGAACAGAACTATAAAACCAGATAAGAACAAAAGCACATGAGTCTGTAACACTGGGAATCAAAACCAAAAACTCCACTTACCAACTGAGCAAAATCACTCAAAAACATTAAATATAAGATGAAAAATTTAAATTATGTTAAAAAATAAATAATGTTAGAGACGATCTGTTTTCAAAAACTAGAATGCAAGGTAAATATTTCTAAAAAGTCTCTAAAAAGGGTGCCTGGGTGGCTCAGTCGGTTAAGTGTCTGACTCTTGGTTTTGGCTCAGGTCATGATCTCAGGGTCTTAAGACTAAGCCCCATGTGGGCTCTCATTCCCTCTCCCTCTGCCCCTTCCCCCACCTCTCATCCTCTCAAATAAATAAATAGTTTCTGACAAAACAGCTTCAGTGGTGGAATAAACTTGTGATTTACACTATGAAAAACATTTTTGGAACACTGATGAACTGATTAATGGTTTGGCTATACAGATCCTAAAGGATGGATGCTCAACTAAAAACAGACTCTACATACTGAGGGTGATATTTAAACCACTGTCAATCCAATAGTCTCAAAGATGTTAAAGCAAATTAGAAATGATCAGAGGAAACAGAAGCATATGAATAAAATATTGCTTTTAACATGTGCTTCTATATCATGAGGATTTGATAATAAGAGAGCCTGGGTAACATTACCAGAAAAAAATATGCTGAACATTTAATTTAATACTGTTAGTAGTTACCTTAATTTGCTGGGAGAAACACACACATGAAAATTATAGAGAATAATTTCCAACTTTTAAGTGGTAAATAAAAAACTTGTGATGGCCCTTACTGCTTATACATTGCACCCAAAAATAAAACACACCAAGAATTATATAGTCATTCTCAAAACAAGTTCACAAAAATATACATCTACGAATCTATGTGTATTAACACTACAATGCTCTTACTATAAAAAAGACTTCCCTCCCAAATAACAAAACTGTTCCCAGATTCATCACATCAAAAATGTTAGCAGAAAAGCAAAAAGAGGAGGGGGAAGAATAAAACAGTTCTGGCCAATTATAGTACTGCTTCTTGGATATGAGTTCTGTTGCTTTCCAGTTACTGGGTTGTTGATTATTTAGTTGTTAAGGAACTCTGCACACCTCAACTTCTGTGTACACGCATGCCTGCACGTGAGCACCTTATGTGTCCATCTGTGTGTAAATCTAAAAGAAGCACTACTCAGCAGAGATGGTCTTTAAAAATGGAACAGAAGGAATGGCCACAATAAAACAATCACATAAAAGTACATTTCCACCCCAAAATAAATTCAGGAACTATATAATCTCATTGAATTTGCTTAGACAAAAGAAAAGAGCTTCTTATGCTTGCTTTTGAAAATTTTTCCCAGAAGAAATAAATTGCATATAAGGATGCATCTTCTGATGGGACATGATCACTGTGTTAATCTATTAGTCTGAAACAGACAAAAATAATTAGCCTTTCACCTCTTGCATCTGTAACTCATGAAACTGCAGGTGTGTGGGGGGGAAGCGGGGGCTAGAAAGCAGATAAGGTACAGCGAGGACTGCAGACCCTGCGGGTAGAGCCTTCTGGGTAGATGTGGGGCACTGCACTGGGGCAGCACATATAGGACCTGTGGTGTGACAGATGTCCCAGGAGACGCGCTATCAGCCAGCCCTTCCTGTCAGTTCTTTGCACATTACACTTTCCGTTTTCATTTCCTTCCGTTTTCATTTTAGTGATGCCCATAAAAGGAAATAATATAGTCTGGATCTTTTGCTTCTACTACCTAGTAACCAAGTACCCTGATGCAATTTCAAAGCCCCATATTTACATTTCTGTTCACGGTCATATGCAGGAAGGTGATCTGAGTCCCAGGCCAATGAGAAAACTCAATTTCAAATGTAAACAATGTGTTCTTCATAAAAGAATGCCAAATGATACCATAATGATCTTCAAATCAAGGTTTTCTTGCAGTTCAATGCGCTGAAAGAACTGAATCCTAGTGCACACCAGCAGCATCACTAGGTCCAAATGCAAAGCCCCCAGGCCACACAGCATTGGTCTACATTCATGGTGCCTGTGATTCAGACTCAGCAACACACTGATGGTGTGAGATTTGCATTTGTATTGGTTTATAATTTCTTCTTGGTTTTATGGCTGCATGAAAACTATAAGACATTTTTATCCAGTTTATACACACATCTAAGTAACCTTGGATTAGAACCATTGATTTAACTTGCAGTGATCTGAGTCTTTTTTTTTTAATGAGGCTCTACATTAATCACAACAGAGGAACATGTGACTCACCTCACAGATGAGTAAGCTGAGGCTCAGCGAGATGACAGGAGGAGCTCAGGAACAATTTCCTGGCGCCTGGGTCAGTGCTGACTCACTACCCAAATCATGAAATCCATTTCTAGCTACTTGGAGATAAAAATGTGAGTCTCAATTTTGTAAAAGGAAAAATGTTTGTTGTTTTCTAAGTAGGATTATATATACTGAAAAATCATACACTGATTTTTAACAAATAGCAACATATGATTTTGGAGAGTTAAAGAAGTATTAATGTTAGTTATGCATATAGATTGAAACAACAGCCATCACAATATCAGAAGTGTTAAAGAAAGAAAAACCTCCTGGTTAAGTATAAGTACGATGTATAAGATAATGAAGTACACCCCAAAGGAGACCAGCCTAGACCAGTGCTTGTCAAATTTTGATCTCAGGACTCTTTCACTCTAAAATTTACTGAGGGCCTCAAAGAGCTTTTGTTTATGTGGGTTATAGCTAGGGACGTTTACCATATTAGAAGTGGAAATGAAAACAATTTAAATATTTATTCCTTAATTCATTTTTAACTTAACAATAATAAACCCATTTACATGTTAACGTAAACAACAGAATTTTAGAAAATTCTATTTTATAAAACAAAGTTTATTTAGTGGAAGAGTAGCATTTACATTTTGTTTGATAGATGACATCTGGATTCTCATCCCTGCTTCTGATTTCAATGTGCTGCAACATGACAAGCATACGAAGAAAAAAAGAACTCCACAAATACTTAGCCGGAATAGTATTTTAATAATCTTTCCAAAACTGTAGATACTCTTCTTTGATACCACACCAAAACTTGACAAATGAGAGTTTCTCAAAGGTTAGCTGCAATATGGAATGTAAACTTCTCATTCTTTGTACATTAAAATCTACTTGTCTGTCTTACTTTGGATTTTACTCATCAAAAAATTCTGTAACATTAGCTATTTGGAACATATTATTGGCTTATATCACTCTTAAAAAGGTTGATATATTTCTTCATATCAGAAAATCACATAATGTGAATATCACTACCCATTTCATGAGAAGAGTCATTAAGTGGTGGGAGGACTTGTGTTTTCCAAAATCTAATTTTCACTAGAAGGCTTGCATGTTTTCTTTGGCAATAAATACTGTCCGGTATTTGCCATGTAGCGACAGGCTCACTTCATTCATTTTCTAGAAACTCTGCCAGACATCAAAGTCTGAAGAACCACAGTTTTCTGTCCTTTTTCAAAAAAATAAAAAGAGAAAAAAGAAAGAAAAAAGAAAACACGGTGTTCCACTAAAAAAAAGGGCTGGCTCCTCTTACAACGCCCACCATCACATAGAAGTTTTTCTCAAGACAACCACTGATCTTCAATATGTACAAATACTTTACGCCTACCTACCATTTTAATCACACAAAATATTAAACTGGATACTCAAAGGCCAGTATTTAGTAAAAGCAATCATTTTTGCTGCTTTATCAAGGACAGCAGATGGAAATGGCTTGTGTTTTAAAGTGTGAGGGTGTTGGGTAAAAAATACATCTGGTGCCAATGTCCTGATTTGTGCCAAGGGGCCTGCATTTTACCTATCAGTGCCTGAGCACCACTGGTGCAGAAGATCAACCCAGTGAAAAACACAACACAGATTTTGGTAATACTCTGAAAAACAGTCTTGCCCTAACAGCCTCCTTGCAATGATCTGAGTGTTTCCCAAGATGCCCAGGACCACACATTAAGAACAGGACAGCGGGCAGCCTGGTGTGTCTGTGCCCTCTCCAGGCCTCAGCCTCCTCAGCTATAAGACCAGAGGTGGCACTAATGGGGTCTGAAATTTTTTGATGCTAAAAAAAAATGTGTGATTCCTTATATGTTCATACACTATACCAATGACCCCCTACCAAACCTCATCCTAACAGAACTTATAATGATTTATAAAAAATGAACTAGAAAAAATACAAACGTGTTTCAGAGCAGTATCAAAAGCCATTGTCAGGGGCCTCTAAACAGGTTAAAGTATTACAAGCAACACAGGAGAAGGAAAATACCCAAGTTATAGGGAATGGTGTAGAAGCAGCCACAAACGGCATGTGGTCTTTTGACAAGTTGAACCAGACTTTAAAGGAGATCACTATAAACATCTGGCCTTATCAACAGAAACACAACTGCCTGGTTCATCTGACAGGTTTCCCACCTTTCACAGTCCTGATAAAACATATGTTGTAAAAAGAATACAATTTTGTCTTTGCCTAAGAGGAATATAATATAAATACAGCCTTTTCCTCCATGCTTTGCCCATGGCCTATTTCAGCATTCTAATGACCTGATGTAATCTGTGTTCTTTACAGTAATTAGAAATAATAGAAGCCTCTTGTTTAAGGTAATTTGGTCATTATTATTACAATTCCTCATCCTCAATTTTAGGAAAATCAATGCATTTAAAAACACGTGAATAAAACTTTCCCCGTAATCTTGTGATTTATTTAATATATAGATTTTCCAAGTACATCCTCTGAAATATTAAAAAGAAAATTCAAAGACGAGGATCTTCAATAATTAAGCTGCTGGATGGAACACACGAGGACTGGTGCGATGTCACTGGGTCCAGGATGATAGTGGAGACCGTTTGATGTGTGCATTCCTTTGAAGAGTGGATAAAACAGCAATAAACCCTCATCACAAGATTTCAAATTCTCTGTCACTAATGCACTGTAAATATTGATTTGCTTTCTAGGTAAGGTGCCTTTTAAATAAGTGGAAAATGGCAAACCTAATAATGAATTAGAGCAAATACTAAAAGGGCAGATATATACATTTTTAACTGTTAAATATCATACCCCTACCTACTCTTAATCAGCTTTCCCATTTGCTTCTTTCATTCTTCTAGTGACTTCTAAATTATTTAACCACTACTTCTAAATTATTTAACCACTCAAGGCAATGAATAAAGCTTTTCCAAGAAGACAGGCATAAGCCGTCGAGGTATTTAATCAAATCTAAAAATAATATGCAGTTACATGTGTTCTATTAGAACTTACGATGCAAACAGCATAATTACTCTTGATGCAAAATGAAGACGGTCTCCCTGATCTTCAGGGCAATTACACATTTTCTAAAGACATGTCTCACAGTGAGAAGAACCAAGTTATTAACACATGTCACGGGGATAAAAACCTGTCACCAATATTGCAAAGTTGACCTTCCAATATATTTTGCCCTTTTTATAAAGGTGCTTCTCAGTATTTCACTGACTGAGGTGAAATCCTTGGAAGAAATGTGTGGAAGGCAAGGCACAAAATAAGCTCTAAAAAACACTGAATAACTCACAAGAATATAAAATGAGTCTTATCACCCTGCTATTAACTATCTGTTCATGCAGTAAATAAAGAATACTAGAGCTGGAAGGTGCCCTAGAAACAAACTGAAATATTACATTCACAGATGAGTGTACTGAGGCCCAGGGAGGTAGTTTCAGGGCCGGGTCAAAGGTCACCCTGCTCCTGGGTGACCCAGCTGTACCTGGAGTACTTGTTAACTGACTCCCTGTTCTCTGCAATTTGGCTATAACCACACTGCTCTCCCGGGAGAACTGAGGCGTGTCAAATCCACAATATGCTTAACACTTCACTAGAGAGAACAAGTGATTTGGGGGGGAGGTTGAGTTTAAAACACATTTCTATAGATAACAGCATGTTTTCAATGGTCCCACTGAATCTTAGATACATATAAGAAAGGAAAAGAAAGTCAATGTCATATGAATGTTTCCAAAGAAAAACCAAGAATTTTTCTGAGGCACACTTGAATTCGTAATATCAGAATTCTCATTCAGAAACTGGTAATATAACCACTCTGATTAAAAACCCTCCAAATACTCACAGGAGTACAAATGGGGAAATCTGAATTAAATAGGTGGGTCGTATCAATGTTAATATTGGTGTGATGTAATACTACAGTTCTTCAAAATCTTACCATTGAGGGAAATATACAAAGAATTTCTCTGTATTACTTCTTACAACTGCATGTGATTCTGCAATTATCTGAACTAAATAATAAATAAATAAATAAGCAAATAAATAAATAAATAAGCAAGCAAGCCAGCCAGCCAGCCAGCCAGCCAGCCCTCCCAAGAGTTAAACAGAAAATCCCAGCAGAGATGGGATGGGTCTTACTGTCAAGGCCTGCAGCAATCAGGACTTCAGCAATCTTCCAAACACTACTTCCTATAATACTCTTCTCAGGGCCCAGGGCTCAGCCGCCACACACGCCCCGTGCGCCCCATGGACCATCCACAGTGTCAGCTCCTCCAACAAGCTCCGCAGTGTGACACCGCTGTGCCTCACCAATGCCAATGACTTAAGACTGCCCAGCATCTGCTCTCCATCCCAACCACGTCCCCTACACTGTTCAGTGTCCTAATTCCTCAAATCCATCACATCCAGCATCGGTGTCCCAGCAGCAAACAGGTGGCTGATTCAGAAAGGGGTCATTGAGGAAAATCCAAAGGAAGGACTGTTTACAAATATATGGCAGAATTAAGGAAAAGCAGCAAGGGATCAAGTGTTCATGAGGCTTTTACCACCCCAAGGCAAGGGGAGCTGTGGCTTTCACTGCAGGGACACAGCTCCCAGCCACCCACAGCTGGGCAGGGAAGGAGCCCCGGCATAAGCCTGTCCACTCCCCTCCCGTGCTCCATCAGTGCCCTGCAGGTGTGCCCCCCGCCTGCCCAGGCACAAGCCGGAGAGTGCAGAGCCTGACCGACGCAACAGGAGCGGTTGGCTCGTACCCCGTCAGCCAGTGTGGGCAGAGGAGCACAGGAAAGCTAGGTAGCCTGGGATGCTGGTGGAATTCCTCTGCCCACCTTCTCCCACTGCACTTTGTTTCCACCTCTAACTGCATCAGCCAGCTACTTAACCAGAGGATAAGCACGTACCCCACTCACTGTCACTGCCCTTCTGCCCTTCCTTTAACACACACATGCACACACACACCCCCAAAGCAGGAACTACAATTTTTTAAAGTTGGTTAAAATACATCAGTCAGGAACAGAAAACTTCCCAACAGTTAAAGATGCAATCCGGGGGTTCCTTATTTGTCGTCTCTGAGGGTAAGGAACAACAGTGAGGGTCTGGAAGAAACAGGCGTCAGAGGTCAAAAGCCTTTCACCTTTACTTTCTGCTTCCTGAAGGAGAGGATAGGGCCTAGCCAGTGGTAAATAACCAGCAGCTTATAAAAATATGCATTGGCTACTGAATCCTGTATATGAAAACTTAGTGTCCCCAAATCCTTTGCTAAGGCAGTTACAGCTCAGGGAAAATGGTTAGTTATGCCAGAACCCTGAGCACCTGCCAAGAGCCCATCGGGGAGTGTTCAGGCCAGCCCAAAGAGCAGAGGAAGCAAAGTTTCATAGGGTGATCCTTTCCCTTTTATCTAATTTTGGTGTCCCTTTTTTGTTTTGCTATGGCGGGTGTAATGTCTGGCTACTTCAATCAACAAACGTGTGAGCATCTATGAGATACTACTATTCTAGAGTTTCTAAAAAATAATGACTATGGAGCCAAGGGTTTTTTGAGAGTCATTTATTGTGGAAAAATCACTCCAAGTGAATCTCACTCTGAACATTCAAAAGGGAACAAATACTCTGACAGACTACCACCTGCCCAGTAATAAAAAGATGTTATTAAGAGGAAGAAAGTAAAGGTAAGAAGAGTGATATATACAACACAGTGCCCAGATGAAAATAACCACAGGGGTGTACAAACTATTTGAACAGCTGACACCAAAGGCTTTCTTTGGGAGAATATTGTGGAAAAAAAATTTTGGCTTCTTTTTGCACTTTCAGAAAAATACCTCAATGAGCAATGAGGGGAATGGAGTTGAGAACATGAGAATGAGCTAGAAACAACGAGACAGAAAAAGGCAGAGAACAACAGCATGCACCCAGGAGCATGCAAGCAGGCCAGAGCTAGCTAAGTTGTTTTCCTTCAAACATGAACAAAATATTCAGAGATGGTAACAAAAGAAAAAGGGGGAACAGGGCGGGGGGGTGGGGCTTCTAGATTATTGTTACAAGGTTTTCCCTCGCAGTAGTGTGTTGAGTAGTATTTCCATAGGTCCAAATAGCCCCAACTAAAGGTTGAGATCCATGAGGGATCTTGATAAGCAATCTTTTAGAAAGAAGATCTGGCTGCTTCATCTCTCAATTTTTCTTTAACTCACTATTATTAGCTTCCTCCCCACTGGTCCACTAATACAGCTTTTGACGGAGAGTACCATAAACCTCCTCTTCTTTATCAACACCTCCCTAGGGGGTCTCACGGTGTGCAGCACAGAGCTGGCCTCTGCCCTTTGGACTCTGTAGTGCTGTGGAGAAGGCAAATTACCCAGCCCTTTATGGAGTGCTCGTGGTGCTTCGGGAGAAGAACAGAGCACTACCAAAACACCTAAGAGGGGCACCTTTTCTAAGAACATCAGCAAAGACTTCAGGAGAGAAGGGACAGCTACATTTTCCCTGTTGTCCTTTTAGATTCTCTTTGTGTCTCCTCTCTTAGAAAGCCTCTGACTGATTCTTCGTGTTTCTTTTATGGCCTGACTGTTCCTATCCTGGCACTTGCCACACTGTCAATCAAAAGTTTTAGGATCTGCCTCCCGTTTAGTACACAGTTCCCAGAGAACAATATTGCCCTTCTCACTGTTACAACCCTTAACAAACATTTGCTGAATCAACAAAGACTTGAATGAAGAGGACATCAAAGCTGAAGTTTTTGGTCTGTCGGTTTGGAGTTTTGTTTTGGAGTGGTGATGCTGATGTTTGGCCAGTGGGATAAAGAGGAAAAAAGAAGACATGTAGTCAGAGAAAACTGCAGAGGCAAAGGCCAAACACCAAAATTCTAGAGAATTAAAAAGACTGGAAAAAAAATCAGTATGGCTTAAGTGTAGAGTTAAAGATGTGATATGGGAAAGATAAAGCAAGGGAGGGAGACCTGGATGAACCAACATAGGGACCTCATTAATTTTAGAGATTCTACCCCTACTTCCCAGCCCAGCAAAAGGCATTTAGGAAATGTTTGTTAAACTGTTACTGTATCTCTAATCTTTTCACTTTGATTGTCTTAAGTATTATAAGGGCAATCTTTTTAGCAAAGAAGAAACAAATATTGGATGGCCAGAGAAGACAAAAAAAAAGGGCGGGGGGGTTTGCTCAAAAAGTCCAAAGAATTGCTGCTTCACATATTGGTAAAGAATACTGTAGCTAGAAATCCCAACGACATTTTAGGGTTTTTCTTTTTTTTGTTTTTTACTATTAACTTTGAACTATTATCCTTTGTGCAGTGTTTATTCACCTATGAGAATATGAGTACAAGCAAATCTAAATTAATTCTTCACATATAATTTTATATGTATATCTGTATCAAATCCCTCATATCACTTTCACATTAGCAATCCAGGTCAACAATCATGTAATTAAATTTTGAAATTATCAACTTCATCTGACAAGTAATTTATCTTTCAAAAATGGATGTTGATTATTGATTGCACTGAAGATTGTCTCTAAATGCCCTTCTCCTTGGACATTTGTCTTCTATTATTTTATTAAGGATTCAAGTATCTCAAGAACTGTCAAGTTAACTTTTGATAAGCATTATTCTCCCATTCCTTTATTATTATAAACTTTATCCCACAATACTATACAAAAGTGTCATATTTTCCCCCTCACAGGGGACTAGAGATTCACTAATTTCATTAGCCTGCTTTCTGTTACTTAAGAATGTACACTGGACGCTCCCCACCTTACTGTATTTTTGTACTTACTTCACTAGCACATTAACCATCTTCAACTACCTCACAAAGACAATCCTTTTCTTAATTCCCAGGCATTAAACCTCCACTAGGGTCTCTACGCTTAATTTTGGCCATTTTGAACTTGAATCTTCATGGTACCAAAAAATATTATATATAAGCATGTACCAAAAGTCATTCATTCAAGACAAGGATCTCTTGAGCTCCTCCCTCCTATGTGGTAGGCATTTTTCTAGTTGCTGGCAGCAAATAAACCCTCAACGATGTGACATTTCATGGTAAGAGAGGAGCAATGGGTCAATAAGTACAGACGATGTCACAAGGCAATCAGTGATATGAAGACAAATGAAACAGAGCAAAGGATTAGGGGCTGTTGGAGGTTGAAGCAATGCTATTTGATACTGGGGTGTATGACAGAAACACTTCAAAAGTATTCAAACAGCTCATTATCCACTTTTCTGTCTTGAGTGTTCCAGTTTCACATTAATTCCTTACCACAGAGCCTTGTACATACTTGTTATTAATAAAGCCATTTGGCACCAACTGGTTGCTCCAAGGCTGCAATAAGACGTCATGGTTCTGAAACATATGGCTACATGTCTGTTTATATTACCTTCAAAGTGCAGAGATCTTTCACAGCTAATCTAATCCATTCAAGGAAAGAGTAATGTAAAAGTAAATACGTCCTGATCATTTATAATAAACCAATTAAGCTTGTAACCACTAACATATATTGAGCTTTTACTAGGGGTCATGCATGTGCTAAGAACCTTAAATATATTAATTGATCATATCTCAGAATAAAGCTACAAAATAGGTTCTATTATTATTTCCTTTTTTTTTTTTTTTTGTAGGGAAACTGGTGTTGCAGGGGTAAGATATCCTGGCTTATTTATTTATTTATTTATTTGAGAGAAAAAGAGAGAGAGAGCATAACTAGGGGGAAGAGGCAGAGGAAGAGGGAGAAGCAGACTCCCTGCTGAGCAGGGAGCCCGACACAGGACACAATCCCAGGACCCTGAGATCAAGACCCAAGCTGAGGACAGATGCCCAACCAACTGAGCCCCCAGAGCCCCTAAAGTTAACCTATTAATAAGTGGTAGAGACAAAATCCAAGCCTCAATAGTCAAGCCACAGAGAACACACTCCTCTCCAGAAAGGATGAAATCCTCTAAGATCAAGAACTTAAAGACAGGGGCTCTGATGTATTTGCAATTTTCTCACCGACTTCTACCATCATGGTCATCTCACCATGAGCCAGCAGGAAATGTGTATTAGTTGAATTCACTCACACTGCACCTCAGAGCTGGGAGGAGAGTCACTAGTAAGCAGCCAATGACTCATCAGATGCTGGGATCTTTGCAATCATTCTCCACAGGTAAAAAGAAAGGTAATGAGAAAATTTAAGAACGAGACAAGTTCCCTTTCACTAAGACTGGCAAACAACTGAAGCTTTTAACATCATCACAACTTATTTTATTTTTAGGACATTTGTGGGAAGGAGTGGGGGAGTGGCACATTGAAGGAGGGTACATCATGGAGAGAGAGAGAGAGAAATTAAATACTTCATATTCCCTTTCTATGTAGGGAACAACTATTTGGATTAAACAGAAATGCTTTGGATTAAGGGTTCAATCTACATTTTCACACAATATGCCACTACAATCTTGTGAGCGAAATAAGCTGTATGTTCACCAAAATGAGTCTTTTCTAATACTTAGTCAATTTAAGATAATAATATGTAGCATATGCAAAGTACTTATTTAAGAACTCTCTTTCTCCACCTATATCCCTCCTATACTTGACCTTAACAAAAGGTCCAAAATCCAGGTCAGTACTAAAAGATCTCCCCATCCTTAGCTCACATTATGGGTACACCCTTTGAGTTTTATCAGTGGTTCTACATCTGCACTGTTCATGAAAATAATCGAATTGCTCTCTAGGCAATTCAAATATGCAACCAAGACTGGAATCATTACTCTAGCTAGACTGGAAAGTGCTGCTTATCAATCCTAAGAGATCTTGTTAAAAATAGAGATTCTGATTCAGTAGATGCAGGATGGGGCCTGAGATTCTGCATTCCATCAAGTTCCCAGATGACACTCTGGAGTAGCAAAGCCCGTCTGTCACATCCAAAACAGAACCCACAAGCCAAACTGGCTAGTTAAATTCAGTTCCTCAGTCACTGCCGCCTCATTTCACGGATTCGACAGCTTCATGGGGCTCGTGGCCATCACACTGGACAAACACAAATATCTCTGAATTTTTTTTTTAAGTATTACACAATTTTGTAGGGCTCTGAATTTTTATAAGTATTTTTTTAAAGATTTATTTATTTTTAGGGAGAGAGAGAGTGCGCGCACTCTTGTGAGTGGAGGGGAAGGGGCAGAAGGAGAGAAAGAGAATCTCAAGCAGACTCGGCACTGAGCAGGGACCACAACATGGGGTTCAATCTCATGACCCTAAGATCATGACCTGAGCCAAAACCAAGAGTCAGACATTTAACTGACTGCACCACCCAGGTGCCCCTAAATTTTTTAAAGTATTACATAGGGCAAATGACCTGTATTTTATAAGATCTCATTGGATTTTTAATGTAATTTTTTAATGTTTATATGTATTCCATGAGTCATCAAAGTAAATAAATATTTATGTAAGAATTTTTTATTGAAGTGCTATATTTGGAACTAACCCACTGTGACAATTCAAATCCTACTACAAATGTGTATACAAAACAGAAAATTCCAATAATAATCAAGAGGGAAAATCCTCTATTATTTTAAGAAAACCAAACAACTGCTTGGCTGTTTTTTAATTGAGGAGATAAAGCCCTTTAACATAGATAAAACATTTCTAATAGTTATTCCACTTTTACAAATATAAAGCCAAGAACTTTACCCATAACTCTGACAGCCTGACAACCAAGCAAACGAAATTCAACCCAATAGCAGTTTCCTAGGCAACAAGCACAGATACAGGCCAGTGGGAAAAAATGAAAACAAGAAAAAGCATTGCAGCATTTCCAGTAGGCTTGAGAAATACATTTTAATTGTCAAAATGTCACAAAGACAACAATATTGAAAATCATTTCATTGGAAGTGATTCAAAGCAGAATGCCATTTTCATTACAGCAAACGAGGTGTGGAAAAATAGAAAAATTAGATTCCCTTCCTTTGCTCTGAATTAAGTAGGGATGGTAATCAATCTTGTTTGATTTTACAAAATTTATCTGCATTAGTACAGATTTCTAATATGTCTCCTTAGTTTTCTCTGCAAATGTGACCCTACACTGATTTAACATACGAAAGAAGGGTCACCGGGAGAAGGGGGGGGCAGCAGGAGAGTGTCCCTGGGCCACCACTGTTATAAAGCTCATACATGCTTAGGTTTTAATTCAAACAGTAAATATTTCAAAACACACATTAAAACAGCACTGGGCTCCCCATAGTCTCACTTGGCTTTGGTTTCCTCACCTAGAACAAGAAGGACATGGATTCGATCTTAAAAACCTCTTCAGCCCTAACAGCTTTGGATTTTCGGAAATAAAATACAGAAAGGCTATTCTGTCTAGAAACACTGCTTATAAAATAAATACTCTATCCTAGGCCATTTTAAAACTTTTTCTTTAGAGGACCTAAACTCTGACAGTTAACCTTTAGAAAATAATATTGGAAATGTCCTACTCCATGGCTATTAAAATGTCTAAGTTTTACATCAGCTTTTGTAACCATGATGACATTTGCTCTTATATCTATGTCAGGAACATTTGCTTGGATTAAAAGAAATGTGCTGGATGCCCTTAATCTATGCTTTCATACAACCTGTTACTACAGTCTTGTGAAATAGTCTATATTTTCTCCAAAACTGTCTTGTCAAATGCTTAGTCAATTCAGGAACTTAGGTTGAATTGATCAAGTAATTCAGGCAAAACTACCAATTTAGTAGCTTCAGTAGCAAGTGTTTTTCTGATAATTCACCTCTCAATGATTGGTAAATAAAAAGTATAAATAGCAAAATGGAGCTTCCAAGAAAGAATATGTTCCTCATTTTTTTCTCTATCTTGTCTCTCCAACAAGCAAGATTAATATATTATAATTCATTCCCCATTCATCTACCATTGAACTCCAGCAGATCCATGCTAATGCCTTCATGAATAGGTGCCCCCACTGGAGTGGTCTTAGATATCTACATGCACTTGCATATTTCCTCTTTTTTATATATAGTTGTTCTCATATAAAAGCTATTATAATGCAAGCATGCAAATTATAACAGAATTAAGTTGATAATTCAAAAGCAAATTCCCAGAAATAGTAGCACATATGATGGTGAGTTCGTTCTTGTGAAATTAATTTCAACTCACTTATTTTTGTTTTCTTTGTTGCTCTTTATCTTACTCTCTAGATTCTCTTACTGTTTACTATTCAGAACAGTGGACAACAACATGCTTCCACAGAAATAAGCTCTTTCTTGCATGACATGTAATCAGCTCAAAGAAAATTTAAACAGTATGGTCATTCAAAGAAAAATAAAAAGAGTAAATCCTAAAAGAATCTCATGGGTAGATGGCCTAAAATTGCGTATGTCTGCCAGGAGTCTGACAGAGCTTGTGTTGGTCAGAAGAGCTAGTAAGGAAGGAAACATTAAAAGATTTTTCTTATTTCCCTTTACACATTAGCTGCCAGGAAGCAAACACGAAGTTTTGTGGACCGGAATGCTAGGTGATAGATGGAACAGATAGAGAGTACACATACATAAAATTTCCTTTACCTTTGTCTTAGTTTTCAACTTCAACCTTTTGCATAATTCCCTATTTTTATTAATTACTGTTGTTACCGTTATTTTAGAGATCAACATAAACCCGTATCTACTAGATAACAGAGTATATACGCTATTCGGGTCTATACAGTATCAACTACATATTTATACAAAAGAGAGTAAGCTTTAAAACACCAAAATTAATGGGATATACACAAATGATTTATTCTAACATGTCTAGAACTTAAAACTGCTCAGTGTACGTTGAAAGAAATTAATTAATTGGAATTTATTTATTCTAAGCAAGTCTTCCAATTATGTATCATGCATTCCATAACAGGCTTGGGGCTGAACACTGGTCTTCCTTTATCAAGGGGTAAAAGAAAAGAGAGAGAGACGTCAAATCTTTCAAACCTTTGAAACCTCCAATGTCAAAAAAACCTCAGCTACTCGAAAGCAAATCATGGGTAAAAATTGTCATGACCTAAGTGGAGGATCTTTACAAGGGATTAAATGGGATTAAATGATGATTTGCACACTCTTTTTGTACTTGCACTTCTAAAAGGAGAAAACAGAAATTCCTTTTGAAAAGAAACAGTATGCAGCATTTTTATGAATTAATCATAGGACCCATTAAGAACATACTCCCTATCAGAGGGCTGGCTCTATCTCAAAACACATTTACTGAGTTAAAATACCAAAAATACACATTAACTATTTTTATATGACAGCCAAGTCACTGGAAAAGACCAAAGAGAAAAAGAACGCTTCCTTCACTTCTCATCAGGTTAAAATTTGAGATGCTGATGTGTACCACTGGGAGCACATGACGCTGAGCACACTGTCAGCTCTGGTCCTGCGAGTCCTGCAAAGGATCACCATCCAAAAAGGTTTGGGAAGGTAGAAAGTCACAGCTCAGGTTTATCTTTACCTTTTCACACATAAATAGGCATAGATGTGATATGAAAATAAATGCCAAGAATGACATGAAAATAAAAAGCCAAGAAGGAGGGGGTGGTTATACACATTTTTATCAGAATGTGAACATTCTCTCTTACCCCCTTTACCCAATCTAGTCAGTGTCTTAATACAGGTAATCTAGAGATCTATCCACCTTTTAACTTCTCTCCCCTTCCTCCACGGACCTATCCCAAAATTGCTCTAAGCACCTCTCAATTAGAATTGTCTACAGTAACTATTTATCATACTTATCTTATTCCACTGTTTCTAACCAACTCAAAAAATGTGACTTGTCTGTGCTTGATACAAAGGATTTCTAGAGATGGCTCATACCATCTCACGAGAAAAGATTACATTTTAAATTTTTGAGAGTTGCTTATTAGAGTCATCATTAAAAATGAAATTATAGAAACTTACAATCAAATAAATATTTTACATTTTATCATTAACTATACTCCTGATGCACCTACTGCATCTGTCTGGTAGAAATCTCCTATGACAGTATGCTACTATGCATCTCCTAAGGACTCTATTTAGTAACATAACTAACTTGAAATTGGCCACAATAAGGGTATTTACACTATGGAAATGGACAAATGCTACAAAGCCACATCTTCTTTGGTTTTCAGAGATTCAGTTGTAAAACATTCACAAGTGCAGCAGTCATGTAACCAGACAAACTCCCTATGCTCCTGGACTTAGGGAAAGTACAAGGCACCACACAGCAAATCGATGGAATCAGGGCAGACCTATCAGAGAAACTGTGATTTCAGCAGAGTCCTGAAGGTTAAGTTGAGGTTAGCCAGGTGTGCAACAAGGATGGAGAAGAAGCTTTACCACACAAGGAGAAAACGGGGCACTTGGAGCTAAGCAGACCTGCACCCAAACAAGATACTCATAGAAGGGCGCTAGTTACAGGATCCAAAGAGATGCAGTTGAAAAGACAGACACAAAACAGTTCTCACAAACCTTGACAAAACACACTAATGTTCTTAACTTTGTTAAAAAGTATTGAGAAGCTTTTGAAAGTTTTTAAAGCACTGGGGCAAAAAGAAGAGATGTGACTCTCTCAGCAAGCAGGTTGGACAGAAGGGCTGATGTAAGAGGTGGGCCAGGAGACAGGTCTGGGAGCTCGAGCCTCTCCTGACAATACAGCACAATTAGGAAAAAACTGCTTGACATGCAGCACTATGGTGGTTTTATTTATTTACCATTTAAATGCATGCTCAACTCCACTAATATAAATAGCATTAAACACATACAAGAAATGATAAATTTTAAAATATGAGATAATAAACTGAAAGTGTATGTAAAGATCTAATATCCTGTTTCCACGCATCCATGATTACGCATCCCACTTCAGACACCACCAGTGAGGCCAGCCTTGGAAGAGGAACTATAGAATATAAGATCACTAGGATGTGGGAGTTGGAACCATATGCCACTCTCAGGGATGAGCAAGCTTGTGCTAAGACATACCAGACTGGGAAAAAACCTCGCCAACACTCAGCAATCCAGGCTATGACCAAATTCCCTCACACTGTGCCTACTGAAGACATCACAATAGTTTGGCCCAATTTTCTTGCCACTCCATTTCACCAGGGACAAATATCTCATTAACTGAGATGCCATTTCTTCTTCACTACTTGAACAAAACAAAAAGCAAGCAAACAAAATCTTAAAACCCTGGCTACCAGTCATTGTAAAAATGTCCTGGATTCCTCTGAGGTGCACCTCCCAATGCCGGCACAATGGTGTATGTGTGTGCTGGCATCCTCCTGAAGGCCAAGCAGAACTGCCCATCAGTGCTTCTGACACCTGCCACCTGCCAAGTAACACCTCAACAAATGCATGATCCTAAGTGCCCATGGGAACATCAGTCTTACAGTTACTAAGAAGTTCATCAGAATCCAAATAAAGGAAAATTGGAATTGGCACGGAGAACGCATGTTGATTGATCATGCCCTTAAAAAGATTCATCTCTCTCCAGTTATGGAATGAATAAGTCACGGGGATGAAAGGTACAGCCCAGGGAATATAATCAGTGGTATTGTGATAGTGTTGTGTGGTGATAGATGGCAGCTACACTCATGGTGGGCACACCATAAGGTACAGACTTCTCTGGAATCACTATGTTGGACACCTGAAACTAATGTAACATTGTATGTCAACGAGACTTCAATTTAAAAAAGAAAAGCAACGTATGCAAAAACTAAAAACCTCAAGGAGGGGGAACTGGAAGAAGATGGTCAAAAGGCACACACTTCTAGGTATGAGATAAACGAGTACTAGGGATGTGATGTACAGCACGACTACTGCTAACTACTGTGGAATATATAGGAAAGTTTGTAAGAGAGTAAATTCTAATAGTTCTCATCACAAGGAGAAAATTTTCCTTTTTCCCTTTTCTTTAACTTTTACTATACCTATATGAGAAAATGGATGTTAGGTGAACCCGTCATGATCATTTTGTAACATATGTAAATCAAAGCATCACACTGTATGCCTTAAACTTAACCAGTGACGTATGACACTTATTTCTCAATAAATCTGGGGGAAAGAAATTAAAAAAAAAAAAAAGGAACTCTCAAATAATCAAGAGTAGATTCACTACACTCTCCAGCATGACTTCGAAAATTGAAATTAGACTATGATGTTCTTGATTTTAACTTACTTTTAAGCTTAGCAAAATAAAAACAACGTACCCAAATAGTGATTTCTGAATACCCTTTCCTAATAACAGGACAAGAATGCTAAAGGAAATGACGGATTCCAGGTATGGGGCAGAAAATGTATAAGATGAGCATTGAATATATTGTCATTGCAAAAAGCAAGGATGCTCTTATCAAAAGCATTCAAGAGCCAATCTAGACAGGTGTCATTACTATAATATACGGCAATCTGAGCACAAGTAAGAATAATAATGCAATAGACTGAAACAATAACTATGACATGTTTTTAAGTTCTTAATGACACATTTTTTTAAAGGAGTGGGGAGAGAAACCAGAAGGATGTTTGCCTAGAAAACCAACTCATTATTCTGAAAACTAGTAAAGAAAGAAATGGAATTAAGCATTTGGTCTGTCGTAACAAACTAGATGACAAGGAAAAATTTCTCTTTATAGAAATATTCTAGCTAGTAAGTGAAAGACAATTAGAATATCAACATGTTGAAAATATAAAAACAAATAATGCAAAGAGGAAGTAATCACCAATGCTGCTAATATTGCAAAATGAGAAACAAACGGACTTTACTTTCCATCTCCTGATGGAACCACACAATACCACCTACAGATACTACTGCTGAAAAATCAAAACCAGAATCAAATCAAGACTCTGTATCTAATACAGGGACATAGAAACACAGTTGATACCACAGTTGATAGATTCAGCAAAGTTCAGGGAGAGAAAAACCACAGGAAAAACAATACAATTTCAATGAATAAATCACAATGTATGTGTGTGTGTGTCATATGCAATGTGTAAATTTTCTTTGGGTCCTGATCTAAACAAGCCTACTATGAAACCACATTTATAAAACAGAGTGATTTTAGGGCACCTGGGTGGTTCAGTTGTTAAGCATCTGCTTTCGCCTCAGGTCATGATCCCAGGGTCCTGGGATCGAGTCCCACATTGGGCTCCCTGCTCCGCGGGAAGCCTGCTTCTCCCTCTCCCACTCCCCCTGCTTGTGTTCCTGCTCTCGCTATCTCTCTCTCTGTCAAATAAATAAATAAAATCTTTAAAAAAAAAAATACATATATATATAAAACAGAGTGATTTTAATAATATTACATAGCATTAAGAAAATACTGTCTTTTCTGAAACAGTATGGGATTATATTAAAAAGTTTTTATCTTTTAGAAATATATACTAAAGCATTTTTAGAAGAAATTATATAACGTATGGAATCTACTTCAAAATAAACCCATTTGGTGTAGTAAACATGAAGCAAGATTGGTCATAAATCGGTAATTGTTAGACTTGAGAGATAGATGTGGCATTTCATTACACTGCTTTCTTTAGTCTTGTGTATGTTTCAAGTTTTCTGTAATAAAAAACTTAAAAGATAAATAAATAAATATAAAGACAAGTGAGAAACATACAATGTAGCAATATTGAATATTAGTCTTTTTTCCCGATTAGGGTTAAATTTAAAAAAAAAAAAGGAAAGCTGTCTAAAGTTGCATATTCATCATGATTTCTATAATATTTACTATGCTACAGTTGAATGAATCTCTTTAGAACAGACTGTGCTGACTTTATAGAACATTCATTCAGAAGTGGCTCAGTTTCACTGAAAAGATTTCCTAATTCAGCCTCCTAAATGCTGTTTTTCAAAAATTAAATGACTTTTAAGATGCAACAAGAGGGGCGCCTGGGTGGCTCAGTCGTTAAGCGTCTGCCTTCGGCTCAGGTCATGGTCCCAGGGTCCTGGGATCGAGCCCCGCATCGGGCTCCCTGCTCCACGGGAAGCCTGCTTCTCCCTCTCTCACTCCCGCTGCTTGTGTTCCCTCTCTCGCTGTGTATCTCTCTGTCAAATAAATAAAATCTTTAAAAAAAAAAAAAAAGATGCAACAAGAAATTACTTCAGTTAATTTAACAACATGATTAGTGGGTCTAGATGTGGCCTAAACCCCATTTAAATTAGATGTGTCTTGATTATGAAAAGGCAAGTAACAAATACTACTATAATCAGATTTCTTACATTTTTCAGAAAGATGAAGCACATTTGATCATAATCAAGTTACAGAGACAAAGCAATTGTGTTTTACCCACATATACTTAGTAGATCTTTTCAAGGAACACTGGAGTGGTACATAGTAAGTAATGGTGAAGAAATGTGAAAAATATTCTTATATTAATTTGATGTTTTTAAACTATATTACTAGAAGATACTCAAAAAGACAGTATTTACCAGTAAGATTAGTAGAGGAGTAGACAAAATTTTCAAATATGAGAAGCAGAAAAATTAGAAACTTGCAACCCATAGGAATTAAAAGGAAATTATAAAAAGCAGTCAGATGTAGATAGACTTCACTATTTATTAGCTTCACCTGATTAATAACTCCCTTAAAAATCTTTCTATGTATGTGTCACGTGTGTGGGGTGTATTTATTTCAAGGACAGAGTTTATGAAAGTAAATCAAGCAGGAAAAACTAGGTTAAAAAATCTAGGAAATATAACATTTCATTTATTTAAAAACATAGTATATTAATCATATGGAAAAAACTGTCCGATTAGTTTTATAAATAATATCTTCATCTCATATAGTATTCTTTAATATTGCTATTATATTCTTTAACATAAATATTTACTTGAAATTTTAAAGGCAAAGAATTACTGCAACAAATACACACACACACACACACACACACACCCCTTTCCAGACACTTTATTTTTTTTTTAAGATTTTATTTATTTATTTATTTGACAGAGAGAGACACAGCGAGAGAAGGAACACAAGCAGGGGAGTGGGAGAGGGAGAAGCAGGCTTCCCACGGAGCAGGGAGCCTGATGTGGGGCTCCATCCCAGGACCCTGGGATCATGACCTGAGCCGAAGGCAGACGCTTAACGACTGAGCCACCCAGGCATCCCTCCAGATACTTTAGTACATCACCGTAATGGTAGTTCTGACTCTTGCATAAGAAAACAGATTATACACATCAACATTTTGCATCACCAATGATGGCTAAGCATCATTTATTGTAGATGAGTCAGGTGGAATCAAGGTCTACAATAGCCAAGTTCTGGAGAATACAGTTGTGCCATAGTACTTACTTAATGGGTTAAGTTCAAAACTATTGTTTTATTTTTATTTTTTTCTCCAAGTATATACTCTGTCTTTAAAGTTGGTAAGGGAAAATAACCACAACTATAAAATTATCTGTAGTTAAATCAAACTTCGCTCCCGAAGCAATCAAGCCTTGTACTAAGATCCTAACAAAAATGCAGCAATTTAGTATGTCTTCATAATAAAAGAAGCAAATAAAGATGGATGACGTAACTAAAAGCAGACAGCAATCATTTCAGTTGTGCTTTCAGCAGATATTTTTTCTAATTAAGGATCTCAATTTTCTATGCTAATAAAGTATTGCACTGGCCACTAATCACACATATCCAATTGAGTATATAGATGTAGAAGGTTATTTGTGATGTTTCCATATAAATTTACAATCTTGGAGAATGTACAAAACTTAAAATATATATAAAATTATATTCAATAGAAAATATTACAAAACACTTCTTCAGTGTAAAAAACATTTCTATTAAAGGAATGCTAGCACAACTGTAAGTAAAATTAAAAGATCAAGTACACATTTGAACTTGGATCTATACAAATCTTATATTCAAAGATATGAAGTCTTTCATCACACTGGATTATTTAGAAATTGAATTGACTAGACTGTCTACCCCTCTAAACCAACTGTGACCAAGTCTATGCTTTACGCCCTTCCTCTTGATACCACTGCCATGCTCACGGGACAGAGAGGAAAGGGGCGTATACTTCTTGAATGCAAAGCATTGAGCCAGTTTCTGCATAGCGATGACGAAGATAGGATTCTTCACTTTATAACAACTTACAAGCTAAAGAGGTACATAGTGGCCACAAAATGAGCAGAATATAAGAAAACACAAAGAGAAAAGGGTGCTAGACTTAAGAAAATGTTTAATTCTTTAAAAGACTGGTAAATGCCCACGAATCCACTTCTTTACAATCAAAATAAGAAAACAAGGTGAAGTAACACCCAAAAAAAAGGCCTGTAGGTAAATGTACTCATGGAGAATCATTAGAATAGTCTTCAGTCACTTTAAAGTCTCTGTTCAAAACAGAATGATTGGGGTGCCTAGGTGGCTCAGTCGTTAAGCGTCTGCCTTCGGCTCAGGTCATGATCCCGGGGTCCTGGGATCGAGCCCCCCATTGGGCTCCCTGCTTTGCGGGAAGCCACTTCTCCCTCTTCCACTCCCCCTGCTCCTCTCTGGCTGTGTCTCTCTCTGTCAAATAAATAAAATTTAAAAAAAAAAAAAATCAAAACAGAATGATTAGCAATTTGTAAAATAGCTCGAGAATGGAACCTGATATGGAGGTTAAATAATGAAAATTACACCTAATATTTATAAGTACCATCAATGTCTGCAATAATCCTCAAAGTCATTCTTCACATCCTTTATGGAAAGGTCTAGAATGTAACTAAAGTAAACATCTACATGGCGTACCTGGGTGGCTCGGTCAGTTAAGCATCCAACTCTTGGTTTCAGCTCAGGTCATGATCTCAGAGTCATGGGATCGAGCCCCGTGTGGGGCTCCACACTCAGTGCAGAGTCTGCTTCAGGTCCTTTCTCCCTCCCGCTCTGCCCCTCCCCACTCACGTTCTCTCTCACTTTCTCCCTCTCTCAAATAAATACAATCTTTAAAAATAAATTAAAAATAAGCATCTATATAACTTTTAAGGCTTAAAAAAAAAACAAAATAAAACATAAGGAAGGGAAGAGGGAAGCTTGAGCAAGTAAGGGAGAGTACAGAAAGACAATAACATTGCCTACTGTTTTCAGTATTCACAAATTGTACATAATTTTTCTAATCAAAATTTCACACTTATTGCAAGCCAATTATTACGAAAAATTCATTTAATTATGAAAAAGAGATAAATATTAAGTGAATTTGTTACTACAGATTTTTTTTTTATCAAGCAAACATAATTACCTAACAATGGCTAGAGTTATATTTTTATAAATATCATGCCAGTTGGCTTAACTAAATAAAAAATGGTCTCAAAGAAAACCTTCTAATGAGGAGGTATTCATTACTTTCCTTCCCTGTGTACTTAAATCAAAATGACCATCCCATGAATGTTTTTAGGCCAGATGTTCATTGTCATACCCAGAGTAACCTGATCAGGACAGATGATGCCTTCATACTGAAACAAATGGTAGTAGCATTTTTTTCACTCTACTCTACAATATTAAAATATATACATATTGTGGTAGGCAGCAGAATGGCCTCCAAAGATGTTCACATCCTAATCTCTAGAACCTGCCATGTTACCTTACATGGCAAAAGGGCCTTTGTCTGTGATGAAGGTAAAGGCTCTGACTTGAGGAGATTATCCTGCATTATCCAAGTGGGCCTAATATAATCATGAGCCCTTAAAATGGAAGAGAAGGGCAGAACACAGGCAGATCTGATTGCAGAAGAGCAAGGGCCAAAGAGAAGCAAGGCTGTTGATAAGCCAAGGAAAGCAGGTAGCCTCCAGACGCTGGAAAAGGCAAGAAAATGGATTCTCCCCTAGAGCCTCCAGGGGAAGCAGAGCCCTGACAAACCCTGGGTTTTAGTTCAGTGAGATCCCCACGGCACTCTGACATGCAGCACTGTAATAAATTTGTGTTGTTTTAAGCCACTAAGTTTGTGGGAATTTGTTATAGCAGGACTAGAAAACTAATCTATATATACCCTTCTCTTCAAACATGGGGGCAGATAAATTATATATTAACTCCATTTAAGCTAATGTCCCACTTCTGAAGAGAAGAGGTGGCAAATTTTAGATGAGGAAGAGAAATGAAGATGGTGGACTGGTAACCTTTCTGGCTGAAGCAGAGATACAGATGCAGGCCCGTACATACCCCTGCCACTTGGCTCTCCCTTACCTCCTCGGAGTAGATGCATAATCTCTCAAGCCTTAACCAGGCATCCCAGACCCGTACTCAGAATTCAGTACAACTTTCTCCTAGGATTTTTGATTCATCAGTGACCTTGTTTATGCCTCCCAGCCCCAGCCCCCTTATTCTGTCTACAAAAGAATGGCTATTATCAAATATCAGTGTGTACTCATATATTCTTATGCAAGCTGATCACCAGCTGGTTTCTGTTGTACTAAGTCATAAATCTTTATGCTGTAACATCTCTGCCAAGCAAGAGAATACTCTTTTCCAACTCATTAACACAAATTCTATATTTAAAATAAATACTTCTCAAGCTGCTTTAAATAACAAATTAACTAATGGATCAGCCATGGCACAAACTACATTTTAATTAAATTGATGATAGGTTGAGTAAACCCAACAGTACTCTTTTGAAATGCCTTTTCCCATATTATGGTTGGTCTGAGGCTTCCTAGACTGATCCCATTGTAATTTTCCATCTGTAAACATGGGGATCATCGTCATAAAAGGATTTATTTTCCTAGGTTACTCTTACACTCCTTCCATACATAAGCTCACTAAATATCAGCTGTGTATATGTATACATATATTCATACAAACATAGGTATACATTAAGTTTCTAATTATTACCAGGGTACCCTTCTGCGAACAAGAAAATGTTGCTGTATGATTTGGTGGAAACCCAACTGCAGCATTTCTCCGTCACTCCGTAAGAAAGAGCTGAAAATGGTGGCTGCTTAATCCCCAGGACTGACAGAAAACGTAGGGTGCAGAAAACATTCCACAACTTTGAGAAAGAATACAAAGAGAAAGGTGATCAGTGCTGGGAACACACGATGTGACAGTATTTAAGGAGAGGCATGGTCAGTGGTTTGGATTGAGGAGACCAAGGAGGAGAGAAAGTAGAGGAGGGAGTGAAAGCATAATGCCCTTTTTCGAGTTTGAAAATTCTAGACTTAAGAGCTACCAACTGCCAATCTGAGGGAAATATTTAAAGGAAGCATCAAATGTAAGACATGGGAAGAGCTGAAGAAAAAAGATCCCTGTGAGAAGGCACTATCAATCCTTTCTCAGATGGTTCCTTGAGCATGAATATGCTTTCATATTTTGAGGCATACTAGCTGCACACACTGCGGCAACCAGGTTCTTTATAAAGGAGAAACACTATTTGCTGAAATGTAGGGAATGGACTGATCACTAAAAATTGATATAGGATTAATTTATAAGTCAATATAAATGAATGTAGTAAATCCAAAGTAACATAATGAATTCACACACTGATACAGACCTAAGCTTTTTCTTTCAAGTGTGGCCCTCACAGAGACTACTACCTATGAATTCCAAGAAAAAAAAAAAAAATCAGAAGGGGTTAAAATATCACAGGTGCATTTGCCAAGTGCCTTGTGCCTTTTGTGTAGCTTCCTCTCAGTCCTTCACTACTACTGACACAATGATTCTGAGATACGAAGCCCATCTCCAGCTGGGTGCAGGAGCAAACACAACTGAGAATGCAAAGCCATTTCTGACATTAAAAGCAACGAAAAAAATAAATAAGCAAACACAGTCTCAAGAAGTAAACAAGAGATCTATACCAAGTGCAGCAAGAAGAGAAGAAATGATTTTATCTGCCAGGCTTTCATGCTGACAAAATAATCCACAATATGGGTCTCTCTGTGACATGCGCTAACAGAAAAAAGAACCTACATACCTGGTTAGAATGGGAAAATGAAAGAGAAATCTTGTTTACAATCTAATCCTGTCTACTAAAACATTTTCATACAATTATTTTCTCTATGTATTATACTTCTTACTGCCATTTGGAAATGGGCTTTCTTGCTTTGATTGAAACTGTACTTTCTTAATACATCCATAGCTACATTACCTTTACAAATTTTCAAGTGTCAGCAGCAATTTCTGCATTTGATAAACAAATAATATAATTGGGCAAATAGATAGAATCCCATACAAAAGCAAGAGTACAAGGCAAGACCTCAGGGTCAAGTAAAAAATAATAGCCAACGACGAAAAGAGGGAGGAAGGAAGAAGTGTTCAGGCAGTGGGGAAATCTTTTGGGGGAAAAACAAATCTGTAAGAAGTGTTCTTCTCTTACAATTTCCGCAGGTTTTGACGGATACAGAGAGCTTCATGCAAGAGGGGTCCAATTCCACATGGTTTGGGTCTAATTTCAAAGGCAACTTCTGGTGAAGCCTGTAACTCACCCCCTCCTAAAGTGCCTTGTGTCAGAGGTGTGGAGATCCTGCCGAGGCAGCACCGTGAACCCCCTACAGGCAAGCTTTTTCAGATGAAAACACTGTCCAAGGATCACCTGCTAACGACAGGCTAACAGTCCATGTGATTACATAAGGCAGAGAATTTCTAAAAAACGAATACTCCTCTGACTAATGGACTGACAGTCACTATCATTAAGTGTAAGATACTATATTCCATATGGGTAGGGATTTCTTAAAAATTAAGTGCTTCACATAGATGTAAAGAATGTAAGGAGCAAATGTTTATTCCGCTTAAAGATATCTCAGAAAACTGATGCCACATAGGAAGCGCAAAGATGCTTTGACTCCAAGTCAGGTGTTGGAAATGCCACAAAGAAACCTAACAAAAAGGATCTTGAGGTATAGTAAGGGTTCATACATTTTCGGCAGTATCTCAGCTTGTCTTGATCATGAAGCCCTGAGCCACTGCTATGCCGTAAGCACAGACTGCATTCGTTTACTTGAGACTAAGGTTCCCAATAGTAAAAATAGGGCAGGCGGACCTCAAAGTTTAGGGACTGCTACAATTCTACAAAGACATGAATATCTTTTTCAAATGCCCCTTACACAATGTAATATACTGACAGCCTCAAAGGGGAGAAGCCATGCACGTGTCTAAATGTTCATGCAGTCAATGGAAAGAAAGGATTCTTTGGTAAAGTAAGCAGATAGAAATGACACAGAACATTGAAAAGACTACAAAGTTACTTTGGAATGTTCCAACATAAAGACCACAGATGAAATGTTTCAGCCCAATGAAGCAAGTGATCACTTATATTTTATTAGTGTATTTTAAAACCTAGTATTACCTGTGTACTGATGTGTGGAAAATATATTTTGTTCATTTTTTATGGATGAAACATTTCACAAGTTTAAAATAATTTTGCAACCAAATCACCATATGTTGATTACTGGTTATTTAATTGGAAAACTGAAGGATAAAGGAGGCATCTTTGTGATACCAAATATCAATGAAAAAAAGATTTTATTTATGGTATTTAAATGTAGTCCTCTGGAACAAATAAGCTGGTTCACAGACAGTGTGCCTGCTGCTGATCTGTTGTCGCTTGACAGCCCGTCTTATCTGCCAAATTGCTCATTAGGTTTGGCAATTTTCACCTGCGCCTCCAGTTTATATTTCAGCAGGGAATAAACATCAGTCTGCTTTTACCATCTTCCACAGTGAGCTCCCAACATCCCCTCAGTAGCTCAGTCCCCACCCATCTGCCATCCTCCAAACACACTCACCTTGTGTACATACCATTATTTTTAAAATGGCAATTTGGCTTCCAGCTTTGGAGGCTACCTTAGCTTAAATAAAGCAAAAGTACGAGAGAGAGAGTATGCAAAATCAGCCCCATCTTACAATACTAAGTGGGCTAACAAATAATTCACTTATTTTTTAATACAAAAAAAAAAAAAAGGACACACAATCTGAATTTAATTTAAAAAATGCTTATTTCAGGGACTATTTCTAATGTGGCACAGGTGACAAGAGCAGTGAAGACGATCCGGCTTCCAGTTGGTTCTGACCCACCCAACCTTTATTATACATCTGAAAGGAGATACTCCAATTTATAAATAAACAATAGAGGTAATGTGGCAGCCAGAACAAAGAGGTAGCTGAGAGTACTACTCGGCTCTCTGCCTGTGCCTGCTTCCAATGATCCCTTCCAATGAGCACTCTGACATTCAGAGGCAGATCAATACACAAAAAAATACAAAAGAGATACTTCGTGGGCAAAAAGCAACAAAGATATAAAACAAAATGTCTGAAACCCCATAAAACAACTTCTGATGGAATACTGTTTTTCATTTTGCAGAAGTAAAATATTCACCACCAACCCTGCAATTAGCTAGAAAATTACAATAATTACAGCAATTTTGTATCCCATCTCCAATCCAATTAATAGATATATGACCTTGTCAACATGTAATAATCAGACTGCATCTACAACAAAACTGGATGAGTTTTATATGCTGAATAGAACTTGCACAGTAAGAAGGTAATTATTTGAAATACTGAGAATACCATTTGTATGCCATGCTCCACTTCACAAGTTAAAAAGGAATACAATAGGAATATTATTTCTATTTTTCAATATATATTTAAATCAAATCCAGAAAATAGTATTCTAGTACCAGTTAATGTTAAGAGAACAGATCTCTAAACCAGAGATCTTGGATCTCTTAGCAAGGCAAAATCAATCTGTATATGCTTAGGTAAGAAAAAAAAAATAAGAGATCAAGGAAGGGGAGTGGGTGCTAATTTTAGGACCCAATCCTTCTGCAACAATTATCACTCTCTCTTTTAGTTCTAAAAGTTAGGAAGCTAGTAAAACCTTACCAATTAATCAAACAGCACTACTCCAATAAAATGTTGCCAGCAATGGATAAAAACTAACTATAAAATTAACACAGCTTAGAAATGTTAAAAATATTTAAAGACTTAAAACATAGTAAACACATACACACAATCTAATAAATCAGATACTTTTCTCAACATTCCTACAGCAATACTATTTCCAGAAATTTTAGAATTACTAAGGCAGCAGCAATTTCTGCATTTGATAAACAGATAATATAATTGGGCAAGTTCCAAAGGAATCTTGAATCTTCAGTCTGGATCTTCCAGAGGAAATATTAAAAAATTAGATTTCTGGGGTGTAAAAGAATCCTGCCACCATTCTAAGATCAGGCTACCATGGGATGTCTGACCTCTACAAAAAGTCTCTGAGAATTAAAAAAGACAAAAAAAAAACAGAGTGAAAAAAATCACCAAACTCGAACTCAATGATTTATTTGCATAGGAAATGTGTGCCCCTGAGCATTAGGTCTCTCTAAGCCTGGGTTTGAGAGCACTAAAAATAGAGAGAGTTAAACATGTATCACAGAATTATGAGGTTAAGAGAGAACAGTTCTAGTCTGATTCTGTATTGAAGAGAGGCAGTGTGTCCTAGTCAAGAATGTATGTCCTATCAGGGTGCCTGGCTGGCTTAGGCAATGGAGCATGTGACTCCTGATCTCAGGATTGTGAGTTTGAGCCCCACATTGGGTATAGAGATTACTTAAAAATAAAATCTTTTAAAAATTAAAAAAAAAGAATATATGTCCTGTTTACTTGGGTTCCGTAACTTCTCGATCCTTTAAAACATCCATCAAGTCTGCACTCAAGAGACATCCCTTATCATCTTCACCTTTCTACAATCATCTGTTACCTGTGCTTATCGTGTGCCCGGCACTGTATTAGGACTTTAAAGACCTCATTTACTACTCACAACAATCCTGAGGCAGGCACTTAGAGATTGAGGAACTGAGGCTGAGAGAGATAACTAAACTTGCTCAAATGTTCAAAATGATGTGACGGTGCCTGTAGTCTTTCTAAACCATGAATAGTACTACTCTATACTACTGCTAGAAAGGAATTTTTGCATAGCAAGCTCACGTTAAAAGCATAAAGTAGAATATATTCCCAAACTCCGGTTTGAAAAAAAAAAAAAAAAGCCCATTTATGCAAGTTACCTGGTATGTGGTTATTTCTAAATCAAAGTCTGCTTTTGCCTGAGAGGATGCAAAAACCATCCAAGGGATGCCAGGCCACCAAAAGTTTCAGGGATTTGAGGTCTAGATCTTCATATAAGATTTGCATCTTTCCCTGAAACGGCTCCATTGTCCTTAAAATAAAGGGGTCAAGGTGAAATGCTTCCAACCCATTTCTCCCTTGTCAACAGCCCTAAGGGCTGATACATATCCAGGAGGCAGAGGAGGCCCAATGCCTGGGACCCACAGTGCTTTTAGAGGCCCAAATGCTTTAATTTCTTTTTTTTTTTTTAAGATTTTATTTATTTAGAGAGAGAGAGCGTGCATGTGAGCAGGGGGAGGGGCAGAGGGAGAGACAGAATTTCGAGTAGACTCCTCTCTGAGTGAAGAGCCCAATGCGGGGCTCGATATCACGACCCTGAGATCACAACCTGAGTCAAATCAAGAGTCGGATGCTTAACTGACAGCGCCACACAGGTGCCCTTAATTTCTTTTAAAATCAGAAGGAAAACAAAATGAACTTTGAGAGATAAAGAAAATGTTTTAATTTTTTTCCTCACATCATATGCAAATGATACTTTTAGGGCCCATGAAAACTATGAAATTTTGCATGACAGAAAAAATAAAATACTGAAAATTTAAAATTATATGAATATCATTTTTATTATTGATATTATTACGGTGGGAGGAGTCCATGAAGACAAAATTGCCTAGAGGCTAGGAAAGTCCTAAGGATGCTCTGAACAGCTTTTCTACCTCACAAGATGGGAAACAACAACAAAAAAACCACACACACACATTTAAAAAATTAAAAAATTAAAAAATAAGCATCACCTATCCTGAACCTTACAATTGATGAGATATACCACTGCACTTAAAAACTTCCATGATGGGGTGCCTGGGTGACTCAGCTGGTTAAGCATCCAACTCTTGGCTAGGCTCAGGTCATGATCTCAGGGTCGTGAGATCAAGCCCCATATGGGGTTCTACACTCAGCATGGAGTCTGCTTAAGATTCTCTCTCTCTCTCTCAATAAATAAATAAATAAAATCTCAAAAAGGAAAAAAACAAAACCTACAGGATGCCAAACAAAGGGACATTTTGAAATAATGGCCTTGATGTTGAGAAAGTAAATGACTCAGGGTAACAAATCCTTTTGCCACTCAACGAGTTTCTAGTTCATTGCTTTTAACAAAATGAAAGGAAGACCTAAGCCAGTTGTCTTTCCACTGATACATCAATAAAAATAACTTGATGAAGGATGACAAAATAATGTCTGGTGCTTAATTTGGAGGGAGGTCGAAGAGCTGGTAATAGCACTGTAATAAACTCCATCTACACCCTTCTACTCACTTCTATGAACAAGATTTCCCAGATAGCAATTTCTTATTCTAGAAAAATTTAATATTTTTCAGCAATTAGAGTGTAATAGCTGGGGAGAAAGCCCCATTTAAAGAGATACATCTATAAAAAAAAATAATTTCTGGAGCACCTGGGTGGCTCAGTCAGTTAAGCATCCAACTCTTGATTTTGGCTCAGGTCATGATCTCAGGGTCGTGAAATTGAGACGGGGTTGGGCTCCATGCTGGGAGTGAAGCCTGCTTAAGATTCTCTCTCTCACTCTCCCTCTGCCTCTCCCCCACCCTCACATTTTCTCTCCCTCTCTCTCAAAAAAAAAAAAATAGTAAAAATGGACAATGACCAGACTATACATAAAAATGAAACTCTAACCCACAATTTGCAGAAACCAACCTAATAAGCCAGTCTGCTACCTAGAGTAACCAGTCCAGGAAATTAGACTACTATCTGCAACAACCAGTTCAGGAAGCCAAGCAATAACCCCTGTAACAGTCAGCCCAAAATAGACAGGATTTGAATAATAATTGACAGCTTCCCTAATTTTTGACTCTGCTTTCAACTTAGGAACAACCAGAGAAAGTCAAATACGCACCTTTAACCAATTACAAAGGATACTTTGCTTCTAGGTAGCCCACCTACAGCTACTCTATGCCAACAGCTACCATCAGGGCACATCTAAAGCCTCCCCTTTGTTTTCCTATAAAGCTTTCCCACTTCCCTGCCTGCCAAATACAAGTGATGGTGGTTAAATCCCTTGCTATGGCAATTTCTGAATAAATAGCCTTGCTATGGCAAGCTGTGAATAGCTTGTTCTCATTTGGATGTTCTCATTTATTTCCACATAGGCAAATTTTTTTATATTGCATATTTATGCTACTTTGATCAATTACGTACTAATAATGATCACCAGTATATTTGCATTTTATAAAAAATTTAAGAGTTAACATTTGGATGTATTTTCTTTGTTTCAGAGAAACGTGAAAAGATGACCAATGAAAGATATTCAAGCCTAAAAATATATTCAGTTAAAACTCTGAGTTATACTAAATGAAACAAAGTTCAAGGAAAATAGGAATTACGTAAACTTTGAAAGTTTTAAATAAGTGCTTTATGTACATGTTTCCTTTAAAAACACACACACGCACACACACACACACTTTTAGAGTAATGTTAAACACATACAGAAGTAGAATAGTATACTGAATCCCACATAGCCACTCAGCTACCCATTCCCCACTATCCCAGCCTGTTTACTTTGAAGCAAATTCCAGATGGATCATTTCCAAACATACCTACTTCATTATGTATTACAAAAAGATTAAGACTTTTTAAGAAAATAATTTCAATAACATAGCACACCTAAAAAGAAATAACTGTTTAATATCAAATACTCAAAAGGTGTTCAACTCACCAATCAGCATATGACTGCTATTCTGTTGTTGTTGTTTCATTTAAATCAGGATTTATACAAGATTCACAAATTATGATTGGATGTTACGTCTCTTAAGTCTCTACTAATCTGTGTTCCTGCTCTACCTCTTTCCCGACCTTGTACTTGATCTATTGAAGAACCTGGGTCACTTGTCTTGTATAGTTTCCCACCACCTTGACTTGACTGATTGGATGTCTATGGTGTTAACATGCTTCCCAGTGTTTAGGATTTCCTATAAATTGACAATTGGATCTAGATGCTTAATTGGATTTAGGTTTAATTTTTTTGCCAAGACTACTTCATAGTGTTATATTCTTCCATCAGGAAGATCACGATACTTAGTTAACTCTCAATTTACTATTATCTTTTTATATTATCAGTGATTGATGATAAATGCATCAATCCATTATTTCATCAGGAATGACAAAAAAGTAATATTCTCCTTCTATCATTGCTTCTTCATTTATTAGCTAGGATACCTCTATAAAGAGAAACTTCCCCTTCATCTACTATACCTCTATAAAGAGAAACTTCCCCTTCATCTACTATTTTGTTACCCAGTAATACCATTCATACAGGAAATATACCTTATTCTTTAATTCTTTTATCAGTTTTCCAAATAATAAGTTGGTTCACTAGGATCCCTTACCTTGCTTACTTATTTATTATCATTATAAACTCATGAATGCATTGCTATTACTACCCTTCCTGATGTTCTAATCATTCCTCTTGGTCCAGTGGGAACTTCAACATGACACCTGGGCAATGCTGACACGCCCCAGTCACTTTCATAGCTTTCCTTATTTTCTGATATGGCAGGATGACCCAGAATCACCTCCTGCATTTCCTGCCTGGATCAGAATTCAGCATTTCTCCAAAAAGCTCTGATCCCTCTTAATGGAAGATACTATTTCCAAAACACAATCTGGACATCAGGAATGATCAGTTACTGGGTTGGAGTGTTAATTCAAGACATATTCAGTGAACACACACAGGATTTTCCCTTCCTCCCTCCTTCGTGTGTGTGTGTGTGTGTGTGTAACAAAACATACCACAGATTCATTAGACGTTCTATTCAAACTGAGGACCATGGAATTTTTACTTACTCTCCTCTAACTTACATCTGTACCCTTTTCTTCTATATTCTGAATCCTGGATCCTCGATGGCACAAGGAATAACAGAATTAGAATATTATTATAATTCTTCATTTGCTCCACCTCATAATATCCACCCAACAATGTAAGACTAACAGGACCAATTTTACCAACAACAAACTGTTCTTGTTTGTTTGGCAGTTTTTTTTTCCCCCCCCAATCTTCCTTTGGTGGTATAAATTACTAAGTTTTACAGTTATCCAAAATAGTTAACTCTTGGATGAGTGAGCAACCAACTGGATATATATTTATGTGTAGTTCTGTTATATGATTTTTATTTTAAGAATTACTATTTAACTATTAATATTGTTATAAAGAATTTTATTTTTAAAATAAAATTTGATTATAATTACATAAAATATAATATGGTTTGAACACCAAATATACAAACAAGAGGTTGTCTCACTTCTATTCCACTTCATCCATCTTATTCTCTCTGTTCCCCATAGCTACCTATTCTTTATGGTTATCCTTTTTTATTTTATTTCTTCAACATAAGAAGCTTTTATCTAAATAGTCTTTCACTGTGTGGTCTATTTTATTCACTTTCTCATTTTTTAAAGCACATTTTTTGGAATTTAGGAAAATTTGTATTTTTACTCTAATAAAATACATTTGTGTAATACTGCCCATAATTCCCTCTTTTTTGTTATTATGGTCTCTTGATTACCTTCTATGAGCAATATCATTATTAGCTGGTCATCATGTTTCGTCCTTCAGTTTAAGGGCATTATTCAGAACGTTGTTCAATATACTGGGCTCAAGAAAATTTTTCTCAAGTGTCAGTTTGAGCTTAGATAATTGCTATTTTTGACCATAAGGACAATGATTCATTTAATTCAGGGTTTCTCTACCTCAGTACTATTGACATTTTGGGCTGGAGAATTGATGTGGATGACGTCCTATGCCTTGTAGGATATTTGGTAACATCCGTGGCCTTAATCAGACACTCATAGTATCCCCCAAATCTTTACCAGTTGTGACAACCAAAAATATCTCCAGATATCATTAACTGTCCCTTGTGGGAAATATCAATCACACCTGAGAACCACTAATTCAACTAAATCAAGGTTCTCACTTTATATGTACTACAAGGACAAATTAGTGGCAACTTCTAAAAAAACATGAAAAGATCTTAAGATGAGAATTCTGTGTATTAAATTCACCTAGGCTTTATCTTAATTCTCAAAATTAATATCCACTGTTCTAATGACCAAAAAAGTTGCATACTTTTCTTAGCTTCCATCAGTTCTTCATGCAAAGAAGGAGAGGAGTGAATTCAATCATAGCAAGACTTGGAAAACACAGGAAAGTTATCACTTTCTTTCTTCAAGGTAAGCATTAGGAGTTTATCTAAAATCTTTTATTAACCATGCCCCTAATTAGAGTTGATTACTCCTCAATTCAGCAAATTTCTACATATTGCTGGCTTCTTTATTTTCCTATCTGTAAATCAAAAAGACCACTAAACATAAACTCTTTGTTGATAAGGACTAGGCCTTATTAACTCAACTCTGGACTCATCACATATCACAATGCCTGGCCCAGTATTGTCCAACTCTTACATTATGTTTGAATCAGTGGTATTAAAACAGTACGAAAAATCATCTAAATAGATAGGGGACTCATATATAATGGGTAACTTCTACATAGTCACCAAACCTTGTATTTAATAGATGCTTACCATACACTCACCCAATGGCTGCCAAAGCCATAAAATCTAAATAAACTTAACATATAAAATTCAGAACTAGAAAGCAGTATTTATATATTCTCCCACTGATGGCTATAAGACATTGCCAATGCTTCAAATATAAGTTCCTTTGCTCACTAAGAACAAGATAACACAAAAATATTTTGTGTAAAAACAGCATTTAAATTTTAACACACAGGACCAGCCAAATGTGGGTCGTGGTGCTTAAGAAATGTTGTTGCATCCAGAACAAAAGACAGAAATTGATGGAAAGTATGCCATTCAAATTCTTCTTAACATAAAGACAGCCATTTACCTTTCCTCTAACACTTTTTTAAGGTGCCGTTAAATTAAAGGTGCATCCTTCATAAAACATGAATTAAAAACTACAACAATAACACACAAAAAAGCTCTGTATTTAATTATATAAATTAGGGTGTAATTATTCACATAAAGACACTATTTTCCAAATATCAGGCACCTGAATATACTATCATTTAATTAAAATTTACTATAAGTCACATTTAGAAATAAGTCAATCAGAGAGACAATTATATGATTTCACTCATATAAGGAGCATAAGAAGCAGGGCAGAGGACTGTAGGGGAAGGGAGGGGAAAAAAGAATGGGAAGTCATCACAGAGGGAGACAAAGCATGAGAGACTCTTAATTACGGGAAACAAACGGTTGCTGGAGAGGAGGTGGGTGGGGGGATGGGGTCATTGGTGATGGGCATTAAGAAGAGCACGTGACGTAAAGAGCACTGGTTGTTATTCAAAACTGATAAACTACTGAACACTACACCAGAAAATTTAAAAAACAAAAATCACATTTAGGCAATCCACTTTTTATAAATTAGTTTATTCCAAGAAGATAATCATTAGAGCATGGGCTTAATGAGCTGATATGCAATCAAAGAAAGTAAAGTAACTAGTGTACCACTTATATATTACCTTGCATACCATACATGGTACACACCTCACATTTGGAAAAACACTGCCCGAAGCAAATCCAAGATAAGATTTTTAAAAGAGCATATCCATGCAGTAATCAAATGTTCCACAAAATTAGTTTAAAATCTGTTTGTACATGTGTACAAACAAACCTAAATTTTATAAAGAATAAACTATATTCTAAATATTATCTTACTATATTCTATATAGAATTTTGTATTATATTATATATTATTACCTATTATATATGAAGATCTACTGATGACTATCAGTAAAATCACATGAGACTACTGGTAAAATTAGGGGCACCTGGGGTGCAGCTCTTCCAGATCTCTGACAATAATTCTGGCCCTGACATCTCTTCAGATAAGTTCAAGCAATGGTTGTATCCAAGTTGATTATCCACCAAAGATGCTATGTTTGGGTTCGGTGTGAAGGCCTCCAACTATTTCCTATTTGATCTAGCATTCAGATGAAAAACACGGAAAGAAAAATCCAGGAATACAACTTTAACTGTTATCCTTATTTACTTTTAGTGAGCAATTAAAAGTCTACCAGTCTGAAGTAAAGTAAGCCCAGTGTATTGAAATGTGAATCTTGCCTACCTCTCCAGCAAGACATTTGCCCAGGTGCTAAACTTAATCAGTTTTTGATAAAAACAGATAATGAATTCCATTCACAGGAGCATGGCTGGATAACAAGAGTTGGCATCCCCGTAAATTAAGATGAAACATGCAGAGAAGAAAGAGCTTTCACTTACTTGCACGAAGGACTGAAGGTGTGACCTCAATTTCACTTGTTGCTTGATAAGGCTGAAAGGCTGAAACACTGTTGGTACCAAGCTCACTGCCAAATATCTCTGGACTCTGGGTCCCCGTGGAACTGGCACTGGTGCCATCACCTCCATGGTGCGGGTCCTGCTCGTCAAACACTGCTACCAGCTAGAAATGAAAGGTACGTTTGCATTTACAAACAAAGGCACTTAAAACTGCCACCAAACAACTGGTGAATCACTGAACTCTACCTCTGTAACTAATACATTATACATTAATTAGCGGAATCTAAATAAAATCAAATTTAAAATAAAGTAAAACGAAATTGCTACTAAAGTTACACCACATTTGACATAAATCTACAGAGGAAAAATACCGACATTTAAGCACCCAGGAATATTATGTTTTAGGAAGCAAAACTTCAAAGACATAGTCTTCCCCTGAGTTTTGATGCTTTACTTTTGTATTTCTAAGTTGTGCGTTTCATATCTGAAATTCTACTGGTGAAAAATAATAAAATGGTTTTTTATCACAGAATGCTAAGGAAGATGGGGTAGATTTAAATCTTTTTGTAAATGATATATTAAGTGGAAAAGCAAATGCATTTCTATATATAATACATGCTCTGCAATACTACATATATAGCAAAAGATATAAGGTACCTTTCACATAGGAGGAAGGAGTATTAAAAACTACACATGTGTCTGCCCATTTGTGCATAAGGAATATAAGAAGGATAAAAGATACGGTTGTCTCCCAGGAGTTGGTAAGAACAGGGATGAAAGAAAAAGAAAATGGGAGCAACGAGGTTAGTGGGGAGGAAAAGACTTAAGTATTTTGGAAAACTATTTTCACTGTTTACTGTTAATGCTAGAGACAAAAAAAAAAAAAAACTGTCTTATCAGTTTGTTTCTCACAAGCATATGGTTTAGAAATCCTCACACTACTATACACACACACACACACACACTCACACACCAGGAATGATTGAAAAAGAAAAATATTTTGGATAATGAGAATCAAAATTCTCCCTGTCAGAAACAGAAGTTACAAATAAAGAAATAAACTCTGTGATATTAGATTAAAATTAGAGGCATCAATATGAACATGTGTTTTTTTTTGTTTTTTTGTTTTTTTGTTTTTAAGATTTTATTTATTTATTTGACAGAGAGAGACACAGCGAGAGAGGGAATACAAGCAGGGGGAGTGGGAGAGGGAGAAGCAGGCTCCCCGCAGAGCAGGGAGCCCGATGCGGGACTCGATCCCAGGACCCTAGGATCATGACCTGAGCTGAAGGTAGTCGCCTAACCAACTGAGCCACCCAGGCGCCCCTGAACATGTGTTTTTTTATAAGTGGGTAGGTAGGTGGACAGATAGATAGGTATGGATGAATGTTAATGCATATGTGGTTCTTAGCTCCCCCCCTCACTGGGAAGTCCTAGAAGCAACCACATACAGTATGAAGGAACACAAGCACCCGGATCTTGGTTTCTGTTACCATTTTCCAATAAATAAACAAGGGCTCCTTAAAGAAATAGTTAATTCCAGGGTTGGGGCAGAGAAAATATATGATGGGCCTGGAACACCTTTGATGTTAAAAGGTAAAGAGTACTCCAAAGTGAAAGAGGCACATGAAAGGGAATCAGGTGTCAACCCAAAGGAGCTCCCAATGGCCAAAGCTGGGACAACTCATAAACAAGTCAATAATGATACAATTCGATTTTAACCCAAAAACAAACCTAATATCTGTAAGGCCATAATGATACAAATAAATAATTGAAGAAATAATTAACGGTGGAAATAGATAGCTCTTCCATACTGTAGCATTCGATTTAAGAAAAAGAGAAGGAATGGTGGAAATAGAAGTCATCACCAAGCAATCTCCACAGCAAGAATTGCTGCAGGTGAAATCACCAATAGAAGCTAAAATCATTGGTTGAGCATATCACGAGAAACAGGGTATTTGCATATCTCAAAGTATCTCCCCACAAAATACTTTTTCATTAAAAAGAGAAAAATGGTATCTTTGCAGGGGAGAAACTTGGCAGACACCACTTTATCAAGGTTAACATCACCAGTAATGAGTCATATCACCTCTGATAAAATGCACGGAGAAGGACATAAAATTACTTTGGTGGTATTCCTGATAAAAATGCATATCTTTGATCTAATCATGAGAAAACATCAGATAAATCCAATTGAGGGACAATCTATAAAATAACTCACACTCTTTAAAAATATTAAAGTGATGAAAGCAAAAGAAAGGCTGATGTAGTTGTGTAAATTGGAAGAGACAGAGGAGAAACAAGAATTACAGGCAGCATGAGGTCCTTGCCTGGATCGTGGACTAGAAAAAGGACACCAGTAGAAAAGAGGCAGCACTTAAATGAGGGCTGTAGATTGGTTAACAGTATTTACTCAATGTTACTAGTTTCCTAACTTTGATAATTGTATTATAGTTATGTCAGATTTTATATTCGAGGTGGATGAAGGGTATATGCAACTATTTTTTGCAACTTTTCTCAAGTATAAAAGTATTTCAAAATTAAACTTTCATAATACAGCATTACAAAATAACAAGAAAATTAAAATTCAATCTATTTCTTCTGATAACCAAACAGTGATAGCACTTTAAAATCTCAGAGTAATAAAGTTCCAAGGGCCAACACCACCTTGGTCATTCACATTACAACCCTATGCCTAGTAAACTAAGCAAAGCATTCCAAGGAAAGCAGAACCATAACTAACCCAAAAAAAACCCACTCCTACCTACCTCCAATTCAAGCTTCTCCAATGCTAAAAGTCTTATCAGTTAAAGGATGGTATGATAAATTTACAGAACATGAGAAGCATTTATAATTACAATCCTCATTTCATAGATGGTTTTGTCATTTTGAACAAATGATATTTCCATGAACATTTATATATTGTCAATCAATTCATAACACAAAAAAGAAAACCATCATAAGGTCAAAGAGACATGTACACAACAGGAAGCTCAGAACCCTGCTGTGGCATCATCTATAATTGGCTGATTAAATAACATGGAGGGAGGCTAAATGGTAAGAAGAAATTAAAGTAGGATGAATAGTTGGGCCACTCAACCTTATAATAAGCAACATAAGTGGGAAAAGAAATTCTTAGCAGTTATAAATAAGAGAAAGGTGTTTGTATGTATTCACTGAAGTTTCCATAAACAGAAATAAAATCAGCCTGTTTATCTGACATTGACTGGGAACAACTCCCAGGGTTAGTAACAGACATTCGGCTAGATGAGCAGTCAGTAAAGTTCTGAAAGGTCCAAACAGTAAATATTTTTGGAGCTTTGCAATCCATGCAGCCTCTGTCACAACGATTTGACTCTGCCACTGTAGCACAAAAACAGCCACTGGCAATACATAAATAAACGAGCATAATTAGGTTTAAATAAAACTTTATTTACAAAGCAGGTGATGGACCAAATTTCACCCATAGGCCATAGTTCGATAATCCTGCACTAGAATGCTCATCCATCCACAGTAACATCCAATTTACAATTTTCAATTTGGGAAATAAAACGAAGAGTCAAGGTACCCTGGTAACCCTGATAAACTACCAATATCTATTTCAAGCTCTTCACTGAGATTTTGAATTTCCATACTTGATTTTAATATCATCAGACTTCTCACAAGGTGTGTGGCTTAATATGGATTTTGAAGATATTAAGTTTTGACACTTGGTGTTTAGTTGGAAGCAAATGCAATGCAAGTTTTGTTATTAACTTTTTACATTGGTGTGTTTTCTCAAGAATCAAGTCCTTTCTGCAAACTGAGAATGGAGATTACAAATTACAAAGAATGTGTCTTTAAATGCCACACATGGAAGAACTTATACATATATATTAGTTTCAATAATTATCTCCAGCATTTTTAGAAAACACAAGTATTATGAAATCTGGACTGTGTCATGAACAAATGCTGTTTGAATTTCAGTGGCAGAATCACAGTTGGTGATTTGCAATATGCCAATAACATACAATTTCCACAGCTTTCTTTTAAACCAAAATTTAAGTGCCAGGTGCAGATATGAAGTAATTTTGTGTTAAATTGGGAAGGGTATATAATTTTAGAAAATCTACTCTACAAGAATGTATATAGTAGCACAGCAAAAGAAAACGAGACCTTCACAAAACATCACATATTAAAAATCTCTATCATGCCCTTCAAAAAATAAAGGAAATGTCTGCTTTTAAATTTGTGAAACATGACTCATATCCATATCTTAACAGATGGAATCTTCACTGCTGTCCATGAGTAGATCATTTTTGAAAGTTCATTTTTACTTTCAATAGTTATGACTTAATCTCTCTTCCAATCCATTCATCCATCAAATCTCCATGAGAACAGACATGTTGAATTTAGGGTAACACCCACAATTATAGATAAACCCACATTCAAATAAACTCCAAATTGCCCATACATTCCTCACCTACCTCAGGAAAAATCATTTTAACTCTCTGAAACATCAGAACCCTCCAAACTGCTTTTATTTTTTTTTTCAAGCTATTTTTAAAACAGCACATGCAAACACTCATAAATCACTGGGATAGAGGGTAGCCCCTTTAATGGGTAAAATTATGTGCTGAAAGCCCAGAGCTGTGTGTAGCAAGGCGTCTAAGAGCATAAGATTCCGAATCAAACAGACCTCCAATCAAAAATAGCTCCAATCGGGGCGCCTGGGTGGCTCAGCCGGTTAAGCGGCTGCCTTCAGCTCAGGTCATGATCCCAGGGTCCTGCGATCGAGCCCCTCATCGGGCTTCCTGCTCAGCAAGGAGTCTGCTTCTCCCTCTCCCACTCCTCTTGCTTGTGTTCCCTCTCTCGCTGTCTCTCTCTCTGTCAAATAAATCAATAAAAAAATCTTTAAAAAAAAAAAAATAGCTCTGATCGTACTTCGTAGATGGGTGTTGGTAAATCCACTGGCCTCTCTACCATCTCTCAGTCTTATAGTCCTCATCACAAAAAAGAGGAAGGTGGTGGTGGTAAGCAGAATAATGCCCCTTGTTGTCTATGCCCCAAACCCCAGAACCCGGGGATGTTAACCTTTCATGGCAAAAGGGACTTTAAAACTATGATTCAGATCGAAGACCTTAAACTAGAGAAGTTATCCTGGATTATCCTGGGGAGGCGGACATCTGATCACTCAAATCTGGAAAAGTAGAGAACCTTTCCCAGCTGGTTCCCAGCTGGTCAGGGAGAAATGTGACAATGATTAGAGAGATGCTACGTTGCTGGCTTTGAAAATGAAAGGAAGCCATGAGCTAAGGAATGTAAGGGGCCTCTGGAAGGCAAAGAAATGGATTCTCTCCTAGGACCTCCAGAAAGGATCAGAGCTCTGCTCACACCTTGATTTTGGCCCAGTGAGACCCATGTCAGACTTCTACCCTACAGAACTGTGAGTTCATCAATTTGTGATGTTTTAAGCCATGAGTTTGTAGTAATTTGTTACGGCAGCAATAGAAAACAAATAGAGCGCCCTTGCCTACCCTCCTAGAGCTGTTGTGACAAATAAAGAGATAGGGTATATCCACTTTCAGAACACAATAAGCACACATTTACCATTAGCTATTTTTAAGTTATACTGTGCTGGTTGATAAATACATACTTTTGTAAATCTGAGGATCAATTCCAAGAGTAACTGAAGACTGAGGCAAAGCTCTCCCACACACCAACAATGGTGGGGGCGTGGCAAGAAAAGGAAAGGAGGAGCCTTGACAAGGGTGCCTGACAGTCCAGTTAAGTGGCCAGCTCTTGATTTTGGCTCAGGTCATGATCTCAGGGGTCCTGGGATAGAGCCCAGCTCTGGCAATGTGCTCAGCGGGGAGTCTGCTTCAGGATTCTCTCTTACTCTGCCCCCTCTCCCTGGCTCATGCGCTCCTGCTCTCTCTCTCTCAAATAAATATTTTTATAATACTTATTTAGTATTAAGTATAATTATAAGTAAATAAATATTTATTTGAGAGAAAGAGCAAGTGAGCAGGGGGAGGGGCAGAAGGAGAGGGACAAGCAAGCAGACTCCCCACTGAGCTGGGAGCCCAACAGGGGCTCTATCCCAGGAACGCCAAGATCATGACCTGAGCCAAAGTCAGACAGACACTTAACCAACTGAGCCACCCAGGCGTCCCAATAAATAAACCTTTAAAAAAAAGAGAGAGAGAGAGAAGCTTTGCTAGAAAAATTCAACATCACAATAACCACAAAAAGAACTTCTTTTGCAGGTGCTCTACATCCTCCCCTCAACTCCTCACACAAAAATGGAGCAGCTTTTATATTTCATTTCACAGAAAACTGAGACTCAGAGATTAATATGACCAGAATTTAACTATAAATAAGTACAGAATGCATCTGAGAACTGGAAATCAAATCTATCCAACTTAAAAGATCCTTCTTCTCCCAAACCTCCCGCCCCCGGAACATCTAACACATTGACAGCACAGGAACTGGGAAGCTGCAGACTATCATCATCCAGAGTCTCTGAATAGGATTCCGTTCATTCTTGATTAACCAAAGGTAATAATCCACCTGACCAAATTAACATAACTTTGATACCGTAACTACCTAAAATTTTCTGAATATATCTGAGGGAAACCAAGATAATTTTAAATAATTCCAGGCTGGTGATATCATCACTTGGTCTTAATCAGAAGAGCTTTTAAAACCATCAAAAGATCTTGTAGATTCTGTCTCTTCCTCCAGGAAAATGGCAAGTGACTTAAGTAGTTGACCAAGTGAGACCTCAGGTCCCGCTAGGCTCAGGCCACACACAGCCTCAGAAGCCATGTCACTGCCACAGCCCTTGAATCGTCCCTCTGTCTCTTCATTTCGTTCATATGCAGGCTGAACATATCCAGAGGAAACTGATTATGATGGGTCTCGGGAATGTCCTTTGCAT
The DNA here is from genome assembly GCF_011800145.1 of Mirounga leonina. NCBI lineage: Eukaryota > Metazoa > Chordata > Mammalia > Carnivora > Phocidae > Mirounga > Mirounga leonina. The sequence goes on from NW_023270642.1 coordinate 1,857,155, forward strand.
ACTCAACCTTAATATACCAAACTGTGTGACTCTGAAATAAAGACTTGTACTTCTTTAGAAAGGCATCACCACTGTCAGCCCTGGAGAAGGTCCAAAGCATGTGGAAAAATACTAAAAACCACAGTGAGCTTGAAGACTCTCTTTTCACCTATGGAACAAGAGTGGCCTCAATGAGGAAGCCAGACTCCCCTGAATCATTTGGTTTATAGTATCAAAACAAAATCAGCAAGAAACGCAAAAGAGAAAATGCACTTGATTGTGCTTCCAGTGGGGAACTCTCTATGTGTGCCACATTTTTCAATATTCTTCCTGCCACAGCAGTATGATGATGAGGATGCCCCAAAAAATGACAGCATCATGTAACACATACCTCTGAGCAACGGGAGGGAGATTTCATGGGCAAATCTGCCGAAAAGAATAAATGCAACAGAAAGAAAATGGAGTACAAATGTGAGAGCTGCAGCACAATGCAATAAGTTTCTAAAAATAAGAAAAATCAAGTGGTTGAAGACACATGTATTTTATGGCTGAAGTGATACTGTTCCAAAACATACAATTCTAAACTCTCATATTCCAAAACTGCCTTTTCTTTCCCACAGGTCAATCTGTGAATTTCTACAATTAGGATCACACATACCAACAGCTCCACTTTCTCCCTTTCACTCAGGGATGTACTTTTTAAAACATGTCAAAGTACATCAAGTACTTGGGTTCCGGAATTTCCCTTCATCCATCTCTTGAAAAACAAAAACAAAACAAAACAAAACCTTTCATTTATAGCTGTCTCCCATACAGCACACTTAATAACCTACAGCACATCTATAAAAGGAGAATTACCAGATAGTAGCATGATTATATAGATTAGCATAGTGTGTAATCTACACGTAAGCAAGGAATCTAATGAGGTAAATATTTAATAGTGCCGTCTCAAACAGTACATCATGTAGAAGAGGGCAAGACATTCCCATTGCTACCTGCACAACCAAGGAGACCAATACCATCACACACCTCTACCTGTCCCACAAGAGCTAATAGCGACCTTTAAAAAAGTCGTAGATACCTAAAAAGGTATTATGCATCATCTGGAAATCACAGTGAAACATATTCAGTTATGACACTCCCCAGCTTATATTTCAGAGCTGGGATTTAATTCTGCTGTCCCTCAGGATGATACACTCGATCACCCACTGAGCCTTCAGACTAATTAGATTCCCAATTTAAGAGTAATGTTCAACTAATAGCCTTGAGTACGTCAACCGCAAACCACAATGAAAATATGCAAATGCCGTAGCCATAAGCTAGCTGACCCATTTGTCAGATATAATGTAAACCCCTCTCCCTCCCATCCCCAGCACCAAGTGCCACTGTTTCATTTGTACCCGTCCATGAAGTTACAACTACGTTACACTACTGTTTAAGTGTTAATAAAAAGTAAGATTGCACAGTAAGATAAAGCAAAATAACTCTGAGATTGGCTAATCACAGAGAGATAGGTTGACTCCAAACTGGAGGAGGCAGCATTTCTTATGATTTTTATCATGAACACATGCAGCTTTCTCTCAAAGAGATGACAGTAGGTAAAACCAGGAAAGAAGCTATATGAACCTCAGAATCAAATGTAATGATGTAATAACTAATTATTATATAGACATGGGGAGAAAAACTATTAAATCAATTTGTAAGCTTTCTGATGACTGAACTTATGTTAACGACATAGAGACAATACTAAATCCTTAGTCATTCTCTGAGCCCTATTTGCTATCATGGTTCATTAAAAACTCCTTTAAACAGAGCTACTGTTTTACTGGATGAGTAAGCAGAACTGTTTGAGCCAATGATGTTTTGTAATAGTAGTAATACAAGCTATACCATGAAAACTAAGTCACTACAGACGGAGCATCTCAAGCTTGCCATTGAAAAACTTTAAATGTTACATTCACTAGATTAATTCTGTGCTTCATCAGCATTTCAAGAATTAAGTATATTTTGTCTGATGGGGGGAAAAAAAAAAAAAGACCCAAAGCTTAGCAAGGAACTCTAAAATGACATGAGCACACTGAAAGCTAGCCACCTTTCATACTGGCTATGACAGGAGCCCCTGCCCTACTCTGTTCCATGAGAACGGACCTCAAATCCACACCAACTGCCAGCCCCACAGCTTGAGATTTGACTGTTCCTCACCTACAGTGCCCTCCCCACCTTGCCACTCCGCCACCCTTCCAACATGTATCTACCTAAAAGCAGGTAAGATGTGGAAATAGATTCAACAGCAAGGTGTTTCAATCTGTAGACAATTTAATGCTCAACTATTAATATGTGTTACATATTGATTCACAAATAGCTTTTCAGGAATAATACTCAGGAACAGATGCATTAATGAATGGGAAATGACAGGCTCCCTCAAGAGTAACTTCTTCTATGAATGCCATAATCCGGAAATTGGGGATCTAAATTTAAAAAAAAAAAGTTTCATTAATCAAAGTCCAACATCATGGAGGAAATAGGGCATAATGAGACAAGCCAAAACCATACGCACATAGCCTTTCAATGCCCTGCTCTAAACTGTAACCAAAACCCACAGCACCAATCATGATGTTACCTGAGCTTTACTGAGCACAATGATCTTTGTCCCACAAAGATGAGCCATTGCCCCCTTCACTCCCAAGTCTGTCACCATGCTCCAATCTCCCCAACTCCTGACCCAGAGGCCCAAGGGTTGAGAAGCTGCCAATGTGATTCCTCAGTCCAGAAACACAGCACCATAATTACACTGCGCAAGACCACAGAGTCTTAGAAGGTTAAGAGGCTCCTGCCCTGCCCTCTTGTGCATCTGGATTTCTGCCTCCATTTGGTGAGTCCACCAAAGCAGGGTTGAGCCCTTTGGTTAGGAAGGTGCCTTAGAGGTTACCACCTCAGCGAGCCAGGTAAATCAAGCCAGGGCCTGTTCCACTGACTTGAAAACCTTGTCTCAAAATGCCCACACCACCCCCAGCTCCTCCTTCTACCATATAGCTAGCAAATTACAAATGTTTGCACCAGAGAAAAGGAGTCATCCAACGTAAGCCTCCAGCTGCTGCTGCATTCTCCTACCACCTCGCACACACAGCCCTGTGCTGTAGTTGGTACAGGCGCTTTTAGGCACACAGGCGCAATCAGCCCCAGTCAGTCTTTCATCAAGTAGCACCATCTCACAGAACTTCGACAATCACATACTTTGTCTAATCAGCCCATCACTGATTCCATTGTTGAACGTAAGACAAATGACTCATCACTAAAATTTCTTGCCAGTCAAATCTGGTGAACTATATATAATACTTTATTTTTTTGGCAATCAGTAGTGGAAAACTTCCCGTCCTAAAATAGAAATTAGAAGGATCACTTCCTTAGTTCTAAATGTTGCAAATCATGTTTAAAATTAAAAGCACGAGAAAAGAAAACTTGGCTGTGGCTCCAGTCAATCAATCAGTCCCAGAAGTAGATAAGCAGAAAACATCTCAACACAATGTTAGACCGAAATAGGATCCAACAGAGGTAAGCAAATCATCCTCTCTGGCATTTAAAGACAAGATAATATTTCCAACTCAAATAACTAGCCTTGTTTCCAAGGCAACTTGGCATTTGTATAGGGAACTCACTAGGGAGTTAGTAATCCCTTAACTGCTGACTTCACGATCTGAACCAACCCCCACTGATACCTTAGCTTCCATCTAAGAGCATCATCAGAAAAAGAGAATTTAACTGCTGCAAAAGAAGAAAGGAATTCAGATGACTCTATTAAGACTTTGGGGAGTGGAAGGGGATATGGGAGAAAAAAGTGCCTCAGAAAAGCAAGCTGGAAGAAACAGGAGTTGCTTGTTTAACAGTGATTTCTTTTCCAAGGAAGGTGCATAAAAACCTACTAGTTCTGTTCGCTCAAAGTTCTGAATGAAAGTTCAGTTTACGCTGATGCATAATAAAAAGTCACTATTCATTCTGACAACCACAAGCCAATATTAGCAAAAGATCAAAGTTCAATAAATTTGTTTTGTAAAATATAACGATAATGTTACATTACAAAATGCCTTTGTTTAATTTGCATGCAAAAAGGATAAGTGTGATTTTTAAATATCCACCCAGCGGCAGAGATGAAAAACTTCAAACATTTTCTGACTCCTTCTTGCTATACTCATTATTTCAATACCTTCCACAAAGGAAAGATAAAGGTGTCCTTGACATTAGCCTAAATTATCTTCAGTATGCAACACAATGCTGATTAAATTAGGCTCATTTTAATCAACTGGCAGGTTTATTCAGAAAGTAACTAAATAATGAAATTCTTTATAACAACTCTTCATTAGTATAACCTGTTTTAGCAATTTTTTTTTTTTTAGAGTGAACACAGAAAAAATACTAATTGTGTGTCAATCCTTTCTCCCTCATATTTGACAGGTAAAAGAAATAGCAAGTTAAGCATTTTCCCCAATCCACAAATCACTTTCATACTGAAACTTAATGCAAATCTTTTGAAATCTAGTACCATCTAATGGATGTAGGTAGCCAAGTCCAAAGAGTTTGGAAACCTTAATTTTGATGAAAATATATTCCGAGGAAAGCCAAAGCCTCCGCTTTCCTTTCATTTACTTCTCACATGCAAGAAACGACCCCATCCATGACCTGGGACGCTGGAGGTGGAGACCTGTTCATGTTGGTGTTTGCAGGGCACTCCATTCACTCCATTACCATGAGGCTGCCAATGTTGAACTGGTTCCCCAAAATGAGTCCGGCTCAGAGAGGTGATTCACCAGTTGTATGACCCGGGGCAGCTCCAACATTCTAGGTCTCAGTACTGATAGGTTTGTTGCGTATCTGATTTAATCCTGACAAACTGCACACAACAGTTCTGCAAATGGCAAGTACTCAATAAATGTCACCTATTATTATTCTAGGTCTCAGTACTGATAGGTTTGTTGCGTATCTGATTTAATCCTGACAAACTGCACACAACAGTTCTGCAAATGGCAAGTACTCAATAAATGTCACCTATTATTATTATTTGAGAGTTTCAAGAGACTGAGGTTATCAACAGAGGAAGATGAAGGGCATTGGGATTAAGTTAAATCCTATGAACTTTAATCCTAAAAACTGTGGGGCATCCTTGAATGCATACTAGTTTAATTTGCATTTATTCTGCAGGTTTCAAGGACTATGAAGAAAGGACCAGAGCGTAAACACAGCTCCTAAATCCAACAATGAAGAAGTCATGAGAGCCTAGAGGAACGGAAAGGCAGCGGAGTGAAGAGAGATGGAAAATGTATAATTATTAAAATGCAGAACTGAGACTTATTTAAAAGGATTTGGTACATGGTTGGGCTGGTACTATGAAGGAGGGGATCAATCCAAAATGTCTAGGTTTGTGGCTTGGGTGGTTGGGCAGAGAGCAAGCAAAAGGAAAAGAAGTTTGGGACCAAAAAATGATACATTCACTCTGAGGTGAAGCTCTCATATATTCAGTACCCAATTCCCGGGAGAGAACTAGAAATGGGAGTCTATCATGCAAAGGCAAGTTCATGGCTAAAGAAATATAATGGAGCAATGTCAGCATGTGGGTGGTAGTTGAAGCCATGAGTTTAGTTAAGGACCCCAGTCTGAATGTGGAGCATGTACAAAAAAACCTGAATAAAGCTGAGACTGCAGGTTTCTCTTCCTTCCCTCCAATTCCACTTCTGAAGATATTTGAGAAGAACTGACAAAAGAATGTTAAGCAAACTCAAGGCAACACGGTTTCACAGAAACTAGGAAAGTAAAAGTATCATGAGTAGGGACCAGTAGTACTTAAATACTTAAAGGAGGTATATTAAAACGTTCTCAGGAAGGTCACACCAATACATATTTTCAACAAGTAGGACCTAGTTATTTTACACCAGTACTAAAATAATTTCAATAATAAGGATATTTTAATATTTAAATATCTTAAAATATGAATAAACTTAATTTTTACTTCACTGATGATCTGAATAGACATGCAAATATTTGTTCAAGTAGCACTAACCAGATAAATTCATCTTCACAACAGTAGGCTTGTCTTAACAGATGAGGATTCTGTAAACAATTGATTCTCTTGTGAAAGGGTCTTATTTCATTAATTTTTTGCTCCCGCCTAAAAGGTGCCCTAACAAATACATGGTGAATTACTATCACTTATTATATCTATTTTGCAATCCCTTTGAAAAGTGTAGGCAAGTTAATACAAGTAACTAATATACTACAAGTCCTCTGGGTATCATTCCCCAACCTCACCCCTGTGCTTATACCCAGAAAATCAAGCTATTTTCACAGCCTACAAAAAGAGAGAAGGAGATTGTGGCTTAGTTCAAGGAATGATACCAATTACCCATGTCATAGTCCTCCCACTTCTCAACACTCTACGATCCAGATCTTATTATTCTCTCTAGCCAAAAGTATTCTTGAAAGAGGCTGAGCCTAGGAAACAGCAGATTAATGCAAAATAAGAGCCAGCTCATATTCTTGCAGTCCTTGAAGCCTCTAGCCTCTGGTTTCCACTTTCCCCCCATCGGTGCCACAACTTTCATTTTTGATTAGACAGTTTTGCACCTGCTTAGAAGGCTATAGTTCATCAGCTGCTTCATTTACATTCTTTCATACCCTATGCCAAGTATGTGCCAAGAATTGTGGGACATACTAGTTTTAGACCACTTTGTTACTTTAACAAAAGCATGAACCTTCACAGAAAAAAAATGCATAGAGACACCGAAATCTGGATATAGTTTCAGCAGGTTCACAAAGCCCTGCTCTAAGAGAATGAAGAAAGAATTAAAAACACATTTTCCGATATTCAATTAAATATCAATACACATTTCTTAAATTCTTTTACATCACTCTGATAGCACAAAGATACCTATTAGCTGACTAGAAATCTCTTCTAAATAGCCTCAAATTCTCTTTATTTTTACTTTAAAATATGCCTGTTAGTTTTTCTGTTCTGTCTTCCCATTTTACTGTATATTCAACGTTAAAACCTAGAAACAAGGAATCCCTCTACATCGATTAACACAAAAATCCTATTTAAAAATGTGATCATGAATATAGCAGAAACAGTAATAGCAGCTGAGTAATACTAATGGGAGTAGCTAACATTTCTTACCATCCCTGTGTTTAGACCTTTTACACATTACCTTATTTAACCCTCAAAATACAAAGAGTACTACCATCATATCTATTTAATACCCAGGGAAACTGGAAACACAGAGGGCTAAGGTAGTCTACCACCACGTCTAAGTGGTGGAATTGCCCACGTGTACATGAAGCCAATGGCTTTGCCCTGAATCACTGCATGACACTGTCCAGCATACAACCTCCATCATGCCCAACAAGCAGAGGGGTCATTAAAGGATGACCACATCAAGGAAAAGGAGAGCCACAAGTCTTCCTGTAAAGGGAGACCTAAAAGAGAAGAGCCAAGAGACACAATCTTCCCAAAGTGTGTCACTTCTCAAATAAACTCAGCCTTCCCTAAACATTTACATCCAACAGAATAACAAAATAGCCATTTGCGATGTTACCTCTCAGTACAAATGCTCAGCTTCAGAAGGCACTCGGCAGGCTGCCATGAGATGGTAAACACCCCAAATTCCATGAGAAACTGCATTTCAATTTCAACCAAGCCCACAAGGGGAGTTTTTAGAGGATGATTTCCATAGACAGCAACAACCGCCAGTGTTTGGAGGTATCGAAATACCAAAGTGGTATGAAAGCTGTGCGAATCCGGAAAGGAGTCAATGTGGGTGAACCAGAATGAAGAGGGATCCTCAAGGATGCAGAGTGGCAGAAGAAAGCTAAGAGGGCAGCCTTTGAAGTCTGGGAGCCATTGGTTCAAATACAAACTCTACCACTAACTAGCTGGGTGGCCCTGGGCAAGTTACCTCTCTAAGCCTCCATGTTAAAGTAAAAAAAAAATGGAGACGATAGTAATGCCGACCTTGTGAAGTTGTTATAAAATTCATGCGGTTGTCATGAGCAAACCTGAGTCCATACGTGTAAATGCTAAGCAAAACCACAAGCCCACAGCCAGTGGGCGCATGAACCGGGGCAGCAGGGTAGCAGGAGTGGTGATAGTGGATGGGGCTGTCTTCATGAGGATCCCCATATTGTTTATTTTGAAGACTAAGTGTATTACTAGGCAAGATACTCAGGGCTTAAAATAATATTAAGTTCAGCAAAAATATTATTTAACAATTTAGAAAAACAATACATTACTAGCTGCTTTGAACACATTCCTACATTTCTTCTCTGTAAGTCTTAAGGAAGTCTAATGGCATGAGTATAAAGAGGTAAAGATGGGGAGAAGGAAAACAAGAAGGAGAAAAAGAACAGCTTCTAGCACGGAAACAAAAATGCTAGGGGCTGGGAAAGGGGCCAAACGGTTTATCAGAGAATGCTGCCTCAGTACATGCCAAATCCAGAGCCTGCAGGACAGAGAGGACTGGCTATTTCCTGTAACAGGGCTACAAAAAGAGTTATGAAACAGTCCATGCAATGAAAGGGGTTTTTTCCACTATCTTACATGACTAAGGACAGCAACAGACATTAAAGAGGAGCAGTGTTAATGTAAAACAATTTTAAGCATCTGACTCTTGAGTTCAGCTCCGATCTTGATCTCAGGGTCATGAGTTCAAGCCCTACATTGCGCTTCACACTGGGTGTGGAGCCTACTTAAAAAAGGAAAGAAAAAGAAAAAGAAAAAGAAATTTTAAAAGCTAATATTCAATTTGCAGTATCCTGAAAATATATTTAGGTTTTAAAAAGCCAAATCTGACCACAATTAATTCAAAATGCTCAGTGTTTTCTTGGTATTGGTACAAAAACATTTTTCATTCACAGAAACTAAACCTGCTGGACAATTACCCTAACCAGTTTTTGGTACATGAATCAAGTTAGTGTTGTTGCTAAGTGTTTGAAAACAATGTGACAATGAAAGGGTAGGGCATTCTGAAGACAAAAGGACAATGAAACATTCCAAAAATAACCCATCCGAGGTTCTTCAACACTAATTCACTTTGGTGTCTATCACAGCATTCAGTTCAATCCCTAGTTAAAACCTACATTTCCATAAATCAGAGCCAATGACTAGATCTTCAGTATAGCATAAAAAATATTTAAACTACTCAGAGAGTTTTCACTGCCCTCCTCAAGTATATAAATATATATTAAAAGGTATTTAAATCACTGAGTCTTATCATGTCTTCAAGTCTACAATGACTCATAAATTTACTAAACATAAGAAAATCTGGAGAAAAGTAAGGCTGCATTAACAATCACCCCCACAATCTATGGAAGGAGTAATGGAGTGGTACCGTATGTCTTCCCAATGCCAGTGTGTCTCAAACACCATAAGGCTATCAAGGAGCCATGAGGAATAAGGACTTAGCTCATTAGATGGTCAAGCATTCAATTTTCTAAAGACTTTTTTTTAAAGATTTTATTTATTTATTTGAGAGAGAACATGAGAGCACGAGTGGGGGGGCAGGGCAAGGGAGAAGCAGACTCCCCGCTGAGCAGGGACCCTGACATGGGACTCAATCCCAGGACCCCAGGATCATGACGTGAGCTGAAGGCAGATGCTTAACTGACTGAGCCACCCAGGCGCCCCCTAAAGATATTATTAGAAAAACTACATAGAGACATGGTAAGGAAATATAGGACAGAACCATTATTTCCCATTGATCATCACATTTCCTTGGACAATGTCCTAAAAACCTCCCACAATCTTTTAGAAGACAGTGTCCACACCAGAAAACCCAACACCACTGTGGAATCCTGAATTCTGATCCCTCTGGGAGGGCACAGTGGTCTCGGAACATCACCCTGTTCTCCTCTGAGGAAGTCAACATAGTCAATACCTTGGACAGGACACAGGAAATTTAAAACATAACAATATGAATGACCAAAGGACTGAAAGAAAAGGTAAGAGAGACCACAATGCAAAAAGTAAGAATAGTACCAGAAAAGTTATCATGGGAAAGGCAAGCCAAGGAGACACTGGGTATTCACATCTTCGATGGCAGACCAACCCAGACTGTGACTGCTGTGGGGTCCACACTCATCAACAGTTTTATCTCTGAAACCATAAAAAATGTTGGCACTGTCTTCATGACCCAGAAGCTGGGAACTGCTCAGACAATAAAAATCACTCTCACACAAAAGAGACCCCACAGACCATACTAAAGGCATAACAGCAAATGCAGAAAAGGCTATTGCTAGGACATTTAAAAACAGTTCTTACATCTTTATATACTACCCTACAAGACAGAAAAATAGAAACTCAAAAACTGGTCAAATTAGTATTTATTTTAAAACAGAAATCTGATTAGACAATTAACATCAAAATTGCCAGAAATAAAAACAAACTTCATGTAAACAAATCATTAACAGGCTGTTGCTTTTTCTTTGGAAAAAGAACATTATTTATAAATTGCTGCCACCTAAAAACTGACCTGATTCAGTACTGTCAGACAGTGAACTACACTTAGGCAAGTGGTAATTTATGAGGGAAAAAAGTCACTTCACAAACTGTGACATGTCTTGAAGTGTAATAAATGAATAAAAAAACAGACTATTGCACAACAAGATTGTGAAATCTTTAATACTATTCATGCAGAGAGGCTGAATTAAACTTCTATATAATGTTGTCAAAATACGAGTTAAATTCACTCAGTAGTTTACCCTCATAAAAAGGTAATATTAATGGAAAATCCCTGAAATTAGTGATTCAGAGTTCCTGGTGTCAAACAGTCCCAGTGGAACCTTAAAAACTCTGTAACAGAGTCAGGAAATCTGTGTGCCCAGCATGTATGGGCACTCCAGGAAGACTGGCTCACTGCCTCCTGTTCCCTAATGCGGCTTTATTTCTGGATGCTAGCACTAGCTGAAGCCCCTCAAGATATATGCTCACTGATAAACTAGACAAGAGAGGTGTGCAAGGAAATGGGCAGTAACTGATTACAATCCACCTGAAGTACTGGAAAGAAAGGAAGCTTTGCAAAGACACAAACATCAATATCCCAAGCATTTTGTAGAAATGCATCTCTACTGCTGGAAATCGCTGTTCAGAGGCAGCTGTAAGTTCCATTCCACTTCCTGAAGTATGAGCTCATGGGGCTGGACTTGAAAATTTGTGGCCTCTGTATCATCAGTGCAAGGCAGGAGACAGCAAACACGGGGTAAAAAGAGCAGCAAGAGAAGGTTGTGTAGCAAAAGGAAGAATCGGGATCTACTGGGGTGAAACACTGGGAGAGGTGGGGCCAAGAAGCTGGGCAGAAAGAATGACACACAGGATGAGTCTGGAAGGTGGAGGGAGTCACAAGGCAAGAGGCTTCTAGAAAGAAGAGCCAGCCACACAAACACAGGGGCTCTGTGCATCTCGTGCAGGGAAGCCATGATCCCAGTAGGATAGCCCACTGAGTTTATTCTCTTTCATATTGAGAAAGCAAACACAAATAACAAATCTTGATTTGCAAACAAATAATACAGCCTCACAATGCCTTATCCACAATTCCAAAATCAAAAAGGCTCTAGAAACAAACCTTTTCTTCAGAAGTTTGTAAGAAAGCACATTTTCTGGCAAAACCTAATCTGTACTAATACAAATTTATATGTATTTACTCAACCTATTGGTGAATATTCACATGTTTTGCTACAGAAACATCAACGATTTGATTACAGAGTTCTGCCTTAGACATCAGAGGAGGTATTATGGTACACCTTCCATATTACCTTTCTAAAATCAGAAAAAATCCAGATTCTAATACCTGGCCACAGGAATTTCAGGCAAGGTATTGTGGTGCTCCTGTAGGTTGGAGCTGACAAATACTCTGGCTCTCAAGAACTGATTGTTAAATTCTCAGGACTTTTACAAGTCCACTGTTAACAGAGTTATTATTAAAAATTAAATTGTGCAAATTTATTAGATTAAAATCAAATGTAGTAACTACTTCAAACTCAATTACATTACTGTAATCTCATATGTATGGTCTTAAAACCCTTTATGTCCATTGCATCTGTACAGTAGAAAAACTCTAGGATGGTATGGGACTACGTTTCCCAGCTCCACACTCAGTGATGTCACATCGGCTTCTTGAAATAGGCCATGGCAGAGTATTTACACCACAGAAATTGGTGAACGCTACATTACCAGTGGGTTGTCAAACATTTACAAATCCATGAATGCTTTAGGCTCTCCTGAAACTGTGAAGACAAAGATGAACTCATGACTACCTTCAGTATCTTATGTTTAGAAGGGGTGTTCCAGTGCACAACAGATAAACAGAGGTCAAAATTTGGGAGCCAGGGTCCACAGAGCAGAAGCTTCAAGAACCACAGCATCCCTTCCTGTTGTTTGGTTTACCATTAGGCAACAAGTCACACAGGCAGGCTTCCGCATGCTGGTCCTCTACCCCAATCCCAGTGCATTAAGTTAGAGGTTAACCTCCCAACCCCTACTAGCATGTACTAGAACAGGGATTGTTGTCCATTTTATTTATTTATTTTTTTAGATTTTATTTATTTGAGACAGAGAGGGAGAGTGAGAAGCAGACTCCCCACCAAGCAGGAAGCCCAACGTGGGGCTCAATCCCAGCACCCCAAGATCATAACCTAAGCCTAAGGCAGACGCTTAACAGACTGAGCCACCCAGGCGTCCCTGTTGTCCATTTTATTCAATGCTACATCCCAAGGTCCTAGACCTTATACACAGTAGATACAGAGTAAATATTTACTGAAGGAATGAATTAATTCTCCAAAGCACCATGTGGTTCAATACACACTATATTTCAAGTCCCATAAGGTAAGAAAAATTGCCAGTCAAAGAGCAAAAATTGCTAAACCTTTTTTGGTATGAGAACTCATTGAGGGTGGGGGTAGGGGGTAAGGAGGATGAGTACTCCCTTATCCTCTACTTTCTGGTTTAAGTAAGTTTTTTGATTGAATCTGAAATCCATTATTTACAATATTGTTTCTATGAAAAAAATAACATTCCAAATAATTTACTTTAAAATGAAGTGTTAGAGCACAAACCCATTCCTAAGTTGGAGACACCAACCCTATATTTATAGTCACCATAGCAACTTTTTCCTCAAGATTAATTTTAAATAGAGGTAAAAATTTTAAAGCATCCTTCATCCTGCACAAAACTGCAGTTTAACTGATATTTCACACATGGTATTTGCATAAGAAATACAAATGCAAAGAGAAGGGAAGGACTTCCAATGCTTAAGTACCTAACATTATAAATGCTCCTTTTAGAGAAATGAAAATTTAAATCTCTCTAATCTGTAGTAGGAGACTCAAAAGGCTTCCACTTCAAGATCCAATCTATATTCCTAAAGGAATAACAAAATTCTCTCACTCTCTGAATCCTCTACAGATGAATTCTAAATTTATAGGCAACTTTCAAAGTGAATCTTACACAAACTGCTAGATCCTAAGATGGCACACAACCCTCTCATACAGACAGCATAACCTCTGTCTCCTAAACAAAGGCAACCATAAGTTAGACCACACCCCTAACACGATCTATCCAGCGTGTTAGGTGTCAGATAACTGGGAGAAGGGCCACTAGGCAGTTCTAACGCCTCAACTGCAGCTGTTTTCCAGAATCATTACTACATATGGCATCTACAGGAAGCCTGGGATAAATAATGTTCCTCAACCTTAGTGAGCCTCACTTTAAGAAAGCCCACAGAAAGGAAAACAGTAAATCTTTATCCCACATATAGTTTTAGGTGACTACCAAGTGCCATAGGGACCTACTCTACCCAGAAAAATATCCTTGCAATATTTTTTAAATAAACTGGTATGGAATGAACAAAATAGAATAGGAAATATCAATGTACATTTCAAGCAGGGAGGCTGTTTGAGAGAGAGAGAGAGTGTGTGTGTGTGTGTGTGTGTGTCTGCACGCATGGATTTGCTCACTGGACCACCAAGTCAAATGTACTTCTTACTATAGGGCAGTGGTCTTCAATGAAGGCAAGTTTGCCCCAGGGAACACTAGCAATGTCTGGAGACACTTGGTTTTCACAAATGGGGGAGGGTGCTATTGACATCTAGTTGGTACAGGTCAGAGAAACTGCTAAACACACTGTAATATACAGGACAGTCCTATCCAGCCTCAAAAGTGTCATTATGCTGAAGAAGTCAAACTCACTCTTCACAGATGACATGATACTCTACGTGGAAAACCCTAAAGACCCCACCCCAAAACTGTAGATCCAATACAGGAATTCAGCAACGTGGCAGGATATAAAATCAATGTCAAGAAATTATTGGCATTTCTATACACTAACAATGAGACCGAAGAAAGAGAAATTAAGGAATCAATCCCATTTACAATCGTAACGAAAACGATAAGGTACCTAGGAATAAACCTAACCAAAGAGGTAAAGGCTCTGTACTCAGAAAACTATAGAACGCTTATGAAAGAAATTGAGGAAGACACAAAGAAATGGAAAAATACCCCATACTCATGGACTGGAAGAACATATATTGTTGAAATGTCTATGCTGTCCAGAGCAATCTACATATTCAATGCAACCCCTATCAAAATACCATCAACTTTTTTCACAGAGCTGGAACAAATAATCCTCAAATTTGTATGGAACCAGAAAAGACCCCGAATAGCCAAAGGAATACTGAAAAAGAAACCCAAAGCTGGTGGCATCCCAATGCCTGACTTCAAGCTATATTACAAAGCTGTAATCATCAAGACAGTATGGTACTGGCACAAAAACAGTTACACAGATCAATGGAACAGAATAGAGAACCCAGAATGGACTGTCAACTCTATGGCCAACTAATCTTTGACAAAGCAGGAAAGAATATCCAAAGGAAAAAAGAAAGTCTCTTCAACAAATGGTGTTGGGAAAATTGGACAGCCACGTGCAAAAGAATGAAACTGGACCATTTTCTTACACCACACACAAAAATAAGCTCAAAATGGATGAAAGACCTCAATGTGAGACAGGAATCCATCAAAATCCTAGAGGAGAAGACAGGAAGCAACCTCTGTGACCTCAGCCACAGCAACTTCTTGCTAGACAGGTCTCCAAAGGCAAAGGAGACAAAAGGAAAAATGGACTACTGGGACTTCATCAAGATGAAAAGGTTTTGCACAGCAAAGGAAACAGCTGACTAAACCAAAAGACAACCGACAGAATGGGAGAAGATAACTGTAAATGTCTTTTCAGATAAAGGGCTAGTATCCAAGATCTATAAAGAATTTATCAAACTCAACACCCAAAAAACAAATAACCCAGTCAAGAAATGGGCAGAAGATATGAACAGACATTTCTCCAAAGAAGACATACAAATGGCCAATAGACACATGAAAAATGCTGGACATCACTCAGCATCAGCGAAATACAAATCAAAACCACAATGAAAAGCCACCTCACACCAGTCAGAATTGCTAAAATTAAGTCAGGAAACGACAAATGTTGACGAGGATATGGAGAAAGGGGAAACCTCTTACACTGTTGGTGGGAATGCAAGCTGGTACAGCCACTCTGGAAAACAGTATGGAGGTTCCTCAAAAAGTTAAAAATAGAGCTACTCTACGACCCAGCAATTGCACTACTAGGGATTTACCCAAAGGATACAAACATTGTGATCCCAAGGGGCACCTGCACCCCAACGTTTATAGCTGCAATGTCCACAACAGTCAAACTATGGAAAGGGCTCAGATGTCCTTCAACAGATGAATGGATAAAGATGTGATATATATTATATACACAATGGAATATTATTCAGCCATCAGAAAGGATGAAATCTTACCATTTGCAACAATGTGGATGGAACTAGAGGGTATTATGCTAAGCAAAATAGGTCAATTGGAGAAAGACAATTATCATATGGTTTCACTCATATGTAGAATTTAAGAAACAAAACAAAGGAGCATAGGGGAGGGGAGGAGAAGATAAAATAAGATAAATCAGAGAGGGAGACAAACTATAAGAGACTCTTAACTCTAGGAAACAATCTGAGGGTTGCTGGAGGGGAGGTCAGTGGGGAGATGGGGTAAATGGGTGATGAGCATTAAGGAGGGCACGTGATGTAATGAGTACTGGGTTTATACAACTGATGAATAACTGAACTCTACATCTGAAACTAATGATACACTACATGTTAATTAATTGAATTTAAATAAAATAAGGCAAAAGAAAAAATAAGTGTCATTATGCCAACATTGAGAAACCCTGTTTTAGGAGACAAAGTTTAAAGGCCACTAACTGACCCTGTACTTCACCCTACTGAACAGTCACTCCTATAAAACATATACGAATTTATATGTTAATTGCCTTAAGTGGACTCTGCTAATATTTAAAAGAGTAAATTAACAATTGCCTCTCCAAGGACACTGTTAAAACTTGGTGACAAATACTTTTTCTAAATATAAAAATGCTGAATGCTCACTGCAGAAAATAGTGAAATTAAGAGAATAAAGTATTTTGTGACAAATTTATGAAAAGATAGAGCAAGATGGGACAGTCTCATAATTTGTAAATCTTTTGCCAGAGAGTAGAAACTCCTAAGATACACAGATTGTGAAAAAAATGTTGGTTTTCAGATTTTCTGTTTAAACTTTACAAGTTTTCACACAGGAACTTTAACGATAGACAACGCTTGCTCATATCATCAGAAAATGCCAGGGATAGATGTTAGAGTTGATTTTAAGAAAAAATCTTAAAACAAAAGGTGGTTAAGTGAGCAGGGGAAGGCCAGGAAGAGAAAAATAAAGAAGGAAAAGGACCAAAACAGGAAAAATAGGCAGAAACCTACTTCTATTCACCACACATGCTTTTCAAGCCACAAAGCAACTTGGGACTTTTTTGTTGGAAACTGCTAAGCATCCCACCTGCAACCTATTTGCAGATAGAGGCATTATTATAGAAAAACCTCAGACTGGTGAAGGACTGAACATAGACAAGCTGCTATTTGCTTTTCAAACTGCTGAGGAAAAGAGACCACACAACAGAACAACAAACTGTGAAGTTCTAAGTTGAGGATTTTGTCAAAAATGTTTTTTTAAAATCACAGTCTGATAAATTTTAGTCACTGTATTTAAGAGAATCCTAATTATATTCAAAAGAAACGTGGACAGGCTTGCTGTCACTAATGAGATCTCAGAGCATGTGAATTATTTCAGAAGCAGCAGCTAGTATCCTAGGATGCATTTTTTTTCATCATTTGCATTAAGCAGAAATTTTATCAGAGGCCAATTAATAGTCAATTTAATAACTTTGTGTCAGAAGGACTAAATTAAGTGTGTCAACACCATATATTCGGTGCCTGCCTGTCTTGCACTTATCAAGAAAATTACATGAGTGACGGTCCATTCCCAGAGATGATGGCAGATCACTGGCAACTCACAACAATACTTGGTTGACAATTCCAGTTGTTTTAAACATCTGGTAGAAATAATGCCATTCAAAGGACCTCAATTCCTGATCTTTTGCAAGTAAGCTAAAAAAGAAATTGACTAAAACTCTCAGCCTAATATTATTTAAAATTTAGAATTCTGAAAACAAATCCATGCTCAAATGAACTAGATCCATTAGAAATACAAGCAGAGAATCCACATCAAAGGAAAACAACTTTTATTAAACAATTTTGATTAAAAATAAGCCAATATAATACACATAAACTGAATCGCTATCACACTCCTCAAAAATCTAGATCACACTAGCCCTAAAATAACTAGTTAATTCTAGCTTTAAATTTCTGTAATCATCCAAAACAATTAAGATTTGACTACCTGGAGAAAACGGGACTAGATGATAACAAGTTTTTCCAAGAAATGATTTAAATGTTATCCATGCGGGTGGTTAAAAAGAAAGGGTGATATAACGTACTGGTTCCAGATAACACCTGCCCTTATAGCGGCCTAACCCAGAGGTTTCCAAGTGTGGTCCCTACCAGTAGCATCATCTCCTGGGAACTTGTTAGAAATACAAATACTAAAGAGGGCACGTTCTGCATGGAGCACTGGGTGTTATGCACAGACAATGAATCGTGGAACACTTCATCTAAAACTAATGATGTAATGTATGGTGATTAACATAATAATAAAAAAATTTGATTAAAAAAAAAAGAAAAGAAATACAAATACTCAGGCCCTGCCCCAAACCTATTAAGTCAGAACCTCTGGGGCTGGGGCCTAGAAATCTGTTTTCACAAACTCGCCAGACAATTCTTTTTTTTTTTTTTTTTAAGATTTTATTTATTTATTCATGAGAGACAGAGAGAGAGAGAGAGAGAGAGAGAGGCAGAGGGAGAAGCAGGCTCCCCGCGGAGCAGGGAGCCCGATGCGGGACTCAATCCCAGGACCCTGGGATCATGACCTGAGCCGAAGGCAGACGCTTAACCGACTGAGCCACCCAGGCATCCCTCGCCAGACAATTCTAACACAAATTCAGGTTTGAGAAACACTGCCCTAACCTTCTAGAGATGGTAAGATGAGACTAAAGAATAAGAACAAAGACAAACTGGAGTGTTTAATAAGATGTATTGGACTAAGCAACATCCACGATTTATCTCATTAAACCCTAATAACAATTTTATGATATAGGAGCTATTATTCTCATGTACACTGGAGCAACACCAGCTTGGTGAGATTAAGTAACGAAGCCCAAACTCTGAGAGGCCATGTAGAGCTGACCACTAATACACAACCCCAGGCAAGGAGCCCGTCTCTCCCTTCCTGCCGGCAAAGTAATGAATTCACCCGCTCACTAAATTACCGAAGATTTTAAGAAATGAACAGTTTCCGTCAAAATTTAATTTCAGTCCTGGGGCGCCTGGGTGGCTCAGTCAGCTAAGCGTCTGCCTTCGGCTCAGGTCAGGATCCCAGGGTCCTGGGATCAAGTCCTGCATCGGACTCCCTGCTCAGCAGGGAGCCTGCTTCTCCCTCTCCCTCTCCCTCTGCTGCTCCCCCTGCCTGTGTTCCCTCTCTCGCTGCATCTCTCTGTCAAATCAATAAATAAAATCTTTTAAAATAAAAAAAGAATTTAATTTCAGTCTTGACCACATGGGCATCAAAACCCCACCTGTGTTGATGCCATTCCCCTCCACAAAAAATAGGTACGATGTTCGCTCTAGATGGCCCTTCGGTTTCTCTTTCATCAGTTCAAATTTTTAGTAACTGCTTCACTCAGGAACAACCTGCCACACAGCCCACCTCACCATCTTTGTAAGTTGACCACCTCTTCCTGAATGCAGGCTAAATGTCCACAGTTGGCCCATCCCTAAACAAAATCCCAATTTCCCCATCTAAAGGGACCGGGTGGGAGAGACAGAACTTAACAGGCACTCCAGGAAGAAGTCTTTACAGTGGCATCCTCTCAGACTCAGGGGAATGAGAGATGTTAAGGCCCAAACACCACTATCTGCTCTTGTTGACAAGGAAAAACACAGAGACAAGGGAGAAGTAAGAATCTATCCACATGGATGTTGACAGGAAAAATATTTATAATGGTTCTACTAGAAATGTGGAAAAATGACCTTTACTGTACACAATAGGAGACATAATAAATCACTGTACAACCATAGTATTTAAAACCTATATAACCCTTAACATATATATCCACAGGCATGG
Organism: Mirounga leonina; assembly: GCF_011800145.1. Lineage (NCBI taxonomy): Eukaryota > Metazoa > Chordata > Mammalia > Carnivora > Phocidae > Mirounga > Mirounga leonina. The sequence goes on from NW_023270642.1 coordinate 1,876,800, forward strand.
AAAGAAAACCAAACAATAAACACCAAAACATTAAGATATTGTATTAAATACTTAATACTGTAAAATTACAGGGGATATATTTTCTGCTTTGCGCTCTTTTGTTTTTCACCTCCCCACAATATAAGCATGTTTGTAATGCAAAAGTATATTTATAACACATTTAAATTAGAAATAAATACAATAAATGTGTTCTATACTTTTAGAAGCTAGCAAATTATCAGCATATACATTAATATTAAAAGTAATGATGAAAAGCTGTCTTAAAGTTTGAAGTTAACAATTTATATTAACAGTCAAAATGTGGCACACTTTAATGAAACTCACTATTGCGAAACACTGAATATATCAGATAAATACATTTTCATACAAAGAAGAAAAATAAGTACTTTGCAGATTATAGCAATTACCAATACCCATCTCATCAACAAGTTTCAGGGTTCCACTGGGAATAAATACATAGCTTTTATTTTCACTGGAATTAACTGAGCTGCTTTCCTCTTCTTTCATATTGTTTTAGAGATTTAATTTATTCTTACAGCTCAACACAATGAATGAATACATTAGAATTTAAGACCATCCTAGAAGGACGCCTGACAGCCAGATAAAACACAGTTATTACTGTCAGAACACAAATGAAATAATCTGAAAAGGTGAGGAATTATTAGCCTGCTGTCTAGTTGTCAAACACACAAAAGCAAGAAATAACGTTTTTTTTATTTTAAACCTACTCTAAAAAGTTATTTTTATGAAATTTTGTTATTCAATATTTGATAATAACACATAAATTTCCTACCAGAATGGCTAGTGAAACTTTCCAATCGTCATGTAAATTTAGGAATGGGTGACATTATTGAACAGTTCATCAGAAAGTTGGAGGGGCATTCCCATTGCCAGCCAGCTCCCATTAGCAGGTCAGTTCAATAAACATTAGCAATTTATAGTAATTTACAAGAGGAAATATAGAGAAACAAGACTACTTACTCTGCTTAGTTTCTTTATTTTCATGCAACCATTTAAAAAACAGAACAGTGGGGATTTCGAAGTCAGAGATACCCAGCATTTTTTACCATACATTTTAAGCATAAACAATATAAATAATCTGCCAGACATCATTCTTCCCCTTGGGAAGATTAAGATGTTACACATACTGTATGTATTAAATAATTATGACTAGAGATAATCACAGCACACATAAAACGTACATATCACTGCCAAGAATTTGTCTAGAGATTTATCACATTGACACATACAGCTTTTAAGCTCTGTAAGGAAATCACATGGTTAGCTCTTAATATTACATAGAAACGATAACAAAGATTGGGGGAGGGGACAGTAAGCACTTGGGTGAGTCTGCAATCACTTGGGTTATGACTGAGAACTTTCTTCTCAGAGCTTAATCTGACATCTATTCCTCAAGTGGAGAGTCAAATTAATGATGAGAAAAAAACTACACAGTGCAGACAGGAAAAACGTATTGCAGGCAATGCCTATGCTTAAAAAATGGCTAATTAACCAGTAAATTTTGGCCATCAGTTCTAGTAACTACTGAAAAATTAGTCTACATTAAATAAAAAATTTCCCATGACTTCATAAATGTTGTACTTCTATGGTTCTAAAGCTAATGAGATGGTGACAGACAAGTCACACAAAAGGGTTGGCGTCCTCAGGCAACTCAATTTCTATTGATCAAGCACATAGTCTTTCCATTTGATGTTTTAGGTTATGCCAGTTAGCCAGCCTGTACTTGAAAAACTTGTTTGAAAGCAGTAACATTTATTAACCTTGGAAACTCAGTGCTCTGTAAATCAAAACTCTCTTTAACTCTTCATATTTATAATTTGTTGCCTATAGAAGTATGTCTACTATTTAAAATACCATGAAATTCGTTATTCAAATAGAATTGAGGTTCTACCCTAAACAAAGTCACTCAGTGAATGTGATTTATGAACAATCTTCCTCAACATTCCAGTCTTCTAAATAGGAAGTGCCATTCTTCTCTAAAATTCCTAAACCAATGGTAAAAACTAAAGAAAGGGGCAGCCTTTGATTGGCTTTACTTTGTAAATACTTTGAACAAAATGTCTGTCACTTCCCACAGTTCCTTCTTCAGTCTCTATTGCATCTCAAATCCAATTTCCTGTTCATCACTCACAAAAGTTAAGTCATCTGAAGCAGTCAACATTCAACTACCACAAGAGTAATAATCCAGGTATACCCATTCTTGGACTTTGCTTCTGTTAGGTCCAACTAACCTAACTACCCAAGCATCTCTACAGAGGATGGGCAGAAGGAAAACTAAACCATCACATAACTCAGATTCTCAACAGTTACATTTTTTAATGTTTTAGCTGATATCTTCCAACAATAGAAACTTCAATCCAATATGTTTTTCCATACATTAATTGTGATATCTTTTAAAATCCAGTACCTTGGACATTGCTTCCAATAGTATGGATTCCCACACGAGAAACCCTCTGAAATAGGAGCCCTGTTGGGATATGCTGTGGATTTGTGTCTCAACAGAACTCTCATAGTTGCCTCTGACCTGGAGCACTTGACAACAAAGTCTTATTTAAATAATAAACAAAGTCTGCTCTAAATAATTTTTTCCTCTAAAGGTCTTACTTAGATTTTATGATACATCCCACTGCCTAACATTCAAAATAAATTAAAACTTCTCTTATCCATATAGCCCCTGCCTTCACTTTACACAAGTGAGATTTCTTCTGTTCTAAATCCTTAAAATAGTCCACAATCCACAATACAAAGATAGAATGATTCGCAATGGGATGAGCTTTTTTGTTGTTAAGTTGGTTTTCTGCGTTATGTCAAAAGCTAGCCAATCCCTGAAATCCACTGATACAATTTTGCCTTTACGTTACATTGGTTGCTACTTTAACAAAAAATATTTATAATATCTCCTAAAATACATTGATCTTAAGCACTGGTTAGAGTTGTACTTAGAAGGTTTTGTTGTTCTTTTTTTTTTAAATTATCATCCTACAGGATGATAATCCGCAAACAGGAATACATTTCACTGAGATACTATAGACAGAAATTTTATTTCAAAAAGTAAAATCACTGTGTATTTATCTTTCATGGGGTAATGTTCTTTCACTTGCTCCTTCTGTAAGTGAAGTAGTGTGTGGTACTCCGACCTCTCTATAAGAAGGTTCTAGTGACAGAGACTGGACAGCACAAATATCTGAGCCAGTCAACACTTCTGCTCCTTCCAGGTGATCATGCCCAGACAGTTCAACAGGCAGACACCATCTGACATACAAAAGTACACTCCATCAACAAAAATCACACCGTCTTTAGTCAGTGTTTCCAATGATCTAGTAATAAGGCGAGATGCTGGACCTTCTCACATTTAAGTCAACTAAGTAAAAAGAAAATCCCCCAAGCTCTCTGAAATAAGCCATGGTTCATCTGTTGATCCCTTAAACAAACAGTTGGTGTACCTGACCGTGCCAAGGCTGGAAGACACAGTCTATGCCTACCACCATATGACATGCAGATCATTGCTGAACACTCTCCGTCTTTAATGTATCAGAACTTAGACCACATAGAGAAACTGAATCTTTCCTTTAAAAAAAATACATCACGGTAGAACATAAAAAATTTCAAGGAAATCACGTCCACAGAGGCTTAAGAAAAACAAATGTCTCTCCTTAGGGCTTATATATTTTACAATCACTCCATATTTGGAGATAATTAGGATTTTTTTTTTTTCCAGCTCAGAAAAAGGAAATCTTTATTGTGTTCTTTTAACTACAAGTCTAAAAATAAAATGGCAGGAGTACGATATTAAAAGTTTTCACTTCAAAAACAATGTTTTTCATTAAATAATCTACCAATTTTTTACCTATTCGTTACTCTTAAAGACAACATGTCTGCACAACTGCAATCTAAAACATCGTAAGGACAATGTACTGTAATAACACACGCCCTTCACTTTAGGACAAGAGCTCTACTCATGTCTGTCAATTTAATGCCATGAGAACTAGAGAAATTCTCTTATGATTATCTAGCTCTCCAGAGCCCCAGCTATAAAAATATGTTAGAACTGAATGTCTTCTTCAAAATGCATGCCAAAAAAGAATGATCCTAAATCAACTGAAGATATTTTAAAAAGTCCCATATAAATTATGTAACACACATTGAAATTTTATAGCCAAGTATTTATAGCCAAGCTAAGTCACAAAAGTTTGCATAAACACACCTCAAACGGGGGTAAGAAATCTTCATGTTCTGATGCACACAGCTGACTAGTTTGGTTCTCCTGGGAGCAAGGCAGGATGACAGGAGGTATGGTCACCGACATCAGCAGCCCCACCCTGGGAGCTCAACTGTTTTTAACCACCAAACGATCAAAATATCGTAAAAGTGACACATATCGTACATAAATAATTTTCTAACCCACTGGGTTTATTCACTTACTCAAATATATGCAGGTAACAGAATCCAACAGGTTACTTTAGTATGAAAGAAGAGCCTGGGACTTGTGTCCCTACCTGTAGCCCTAGGCTTGAGGAATATCAAGAGAGCTGAGAAATTTGCCCCAGTTACATCTACACACACATTTTAAAGTGAAACACCAAGGAGGAATGCTGGAAGTAAGGCCTGATGAAGAGGGAGGCCCCAACCACCCCAGCTCTGGACCAAGACCCTGGCACCAAGCAGGAATTAGTCCAGGCAGGGGGAATCACGATAGCTAAGGCGGGGGCAGAAGCTTCCCCACAAATCAGCAAATATTGGGACGCCTGGGTGGCTCAGTCGGTTAAGTGTCTGCCTTCAGCTCAGGTCATGATCCCAGGGTCCTGGGATCAAGCCCCACATTGGGCTCCTTGCTCAGCGGGGAGCCTGCTTCTCCCTCTGCCTGCCGCTCCCCCTGCTTGTACACATGTGCACTCTCTCTCTCTCTTTCCCTCACAAATAAATAAAATCTTTTAAAAATTTTAAATTTAATTTTTTTAAAAAGCAGCAAATATTATAGCAATGGCTTTGGTCCGATAGGGATGATGGGCATCAGCAACATCAGCCATAGATGAGGAGAGAGGCCAGACCAGTCTGCTCCCTAAGGCCTTCCCAAGGCAAAGCAATACCACCACAGGCAGAAGGAACTGTGACCTCACCAGGATTATTCAATGCATTTGGGAGAGACAAAAATCTCTTAGAACAGCAGAGCAGCAAGAGAATTTTATTATCACTCCCAAAGTTTGGGGTTTTTTTCCTTTTCTTTGGCCTTGCTACAAAAAAGAACTGTTTAAGACCTAAGGTAAGAGAAAGGCACCGTATAACCACGTATGTTCAAAATTGCATCTTGGGCAACAGTGTCTCTAAAAACACCTATAATCACATATCGGCCTCAGTGTTTCACAAAATAAATTAAAAAAAAAACAGAAATAATAAGCAAATTATCATTTAAATCTTAGTTTTCAGGAATCAAATATTTTAAGTATTGCATATGACTGATTTTAAGCTTTAAAGGAGCTTAAGTAAATGGACTGAGGAAGCATTTAAAATGTGAAAATAACCATCATCAGACTGTAACAGTAAAACCTACTGAAAGTTTATGTCAGGGATGACTTGAAGGGACTCCTTGCCCTTCGATTAGGCACCACTTCAAAGACTCAAACCCACTATCAAACAATGCCACATGATACAACTGAACAACTATACTGTGTGACTGTACTTTAAAACAGACGGAGACACATGCTGGGGGATGTCCTGGCGAGAATTTAGGAGAATGGTGGCAAATCATCCCTAGTCAACCTTCCAGCCCTTATGTGCAGCCAGGGCCAGGGCCGGGAAATGACAGGCCACGTGCCGCACTGGCGGCCAGACAGGGTTCGTGGGTCAGCACCACCGCAGGAGTGCGGCAGGCGGCAGGCAGCTCCCCAGCCTCCTCTCCAGTCCACTGAATCTGCATCCCCAGAGTGGGATTCTGAAGGAGCCATACAAAAACGCGGCCTGGGGACTGTGCTTCCCAGCCAGGTTTTATATTCAGAGAAAATAAGGCCTTTGAATGTCTCTGAACAACAAGAGAATAACTGCAAAAATGGTGTATTGGATAAATGGGAAATCTCAGGTTAACGACAAAGAGGTAAAAAAGGATAAACAGATGAATGTAAAGGATGCCCGGCTCAGTGGAACGTGCTCCATGTGCCAGAATGCGTGTTTTTTATGGAACATGCTAATGACAGCAAATTTACTACAAAAGGAAATTGGGGAAGAAGAAAAAAAAAGCACAGAACAATAAGCCAGAGACACAAAAGCTGATATTAATCAACTATTTGGGTTTTAGAAGAAAAGTCGGGTTTTTTTTTTTAACCCCACTAGACCAAATGAGCTGTAGCACATAAACAGGCAATGTTTTGTTCAAAAGAGAGGACAGACCCTCACCATAACATTTACAATACTACAAAAGACTCTATCAAATTCTGTGAAGGCAGACCCAGCGGCTGGCATCCTGAGGCTCTGGTGAGGTAAACACTAAAAGTGCCTACTGCTGTTTTATGTATTTTACTACGAGACTATTGATGCATTTAACACACAAATGCCTGCCATTCCAGACCAGAATACAAAAATTTACTGTGGATGTGCTTTACGTTAATGTTGATTCCAACAGTTTACCATCCATCAGCTATTCTCGTGCCAATTAGCACCTTAAAAATCATGTATAAATATTTGAAAAACATGTTAGCAATTAAAGGGAGGAAATATTCCACATTAAAATCAGGAAGAGAGTTCAGGTTAAACACTAAAAGGTAACTGCATTCTCAGAAAACCAAGTTTCACAGCACAACACAAAATGCTATATGCACTCTAAACCAAAAATACATCATGTAGATCCTATTTAAAACTCTGCAAATGCCAATTATTATTTACTGCTTTCAAAGCTAATAGGTCCTCTAATTGAATATAAGAGGTTTTAAACTTTGTGCATCATTAACTTATACTCCATGTTAGTAATAAAGTGTTGACAAATACCTTCAGTGAACTAAGAATGAGAAAAATTCTGAATAATCGCAGCTTAGGATCATTCCTTGTACTAGCTTTCTAATGTTTGCCTTTTTTAAACAACAGGAAAAGTTAGAGTGTCTAGCTTGGTTTAAAGACAAGCTTTATTCTTAAGTAATCTAAAAAAAAAGAACATAAATTGCTCATAATTTAAAGACTTTCCATTCCAAGCAGAATAATCCTAACAGTTAAAAAAAAAGAATTTTAATATAAATGGCAAGAAACTTAATATACCAAGTTACCAAGTTATAATTATGGCCAATGACAACAGCTTTTCTGAGGAATCATAACCTCACACTATTAGGGCCATTTTTTTTAATTACTGACCTTTAAAACTGGAACAAAGGCTATTAATATCAGGAATTGATATATTCTTATTAAAACCACACAGAATGAGAAAAGTAACCAAAAGCATTCACTCATGGGGAAAGTCTAGGAAACTAATAGTAAGATATTTAGATGGCACTGAGAAAAGCATTTGAGTATTTGGCTGAAAATGGATACAGTCTTTTAAGAACAGTAACTCGAACATTAGCTTTCAAGACATGAACAATGTGGCCCCAACCCATTCAAATAGAATGACAGTGCCACTATTCTACTTAAAGAAAATATGGGAAAGTTTTAGTTCTACTTTACAATTCGATTAAAAGACAAAACCTTGTACTTTGCATGTATGGGAAAATGATCTTCCAGGAAAAATTTAAATCAAAAATAACCAAGAAACAAAATTTTAAGATCACAGAATAATAAATATTCAATTTTTGCTTTAACTATTAGAAAACCTTGAACCAAGGAAGCGAATCATGTAACTTCCATGCCTGAATGTGTATCTTACATTATTATTTTACTATCTTTATTTTTCCTAATGTTCTTAATATGTGTTAGTCTTTCATAAAAGGCAAAAGATTTATACGATCTGAAGTCTGGTACTCATATGCAGCTTATAAGGCCAATTCATCAGGTGCTATCCCCATTCTCTGAGAAATACCTCTACTCATCTGCACACCTACCTACGTACACCCATCCAAAGGGGCAGGCCCCTGGTAAACACAGGTGTTCCACGTGACTATTTCGTGACCCACCCACCCACCCACCCCCACCCCCCGCGCCCCAGCAACTGCCATCATCACTGCCACCACCCTGCACCATCCCCTTCCAGCCACAACTGATGAGATCAGGGCTGGATCTTTGATATAAACTGGACCAACTGCATTATCTCCCCAGAGAATCTGCAAGTGGGACTGAGAGAACACAGGAGGCTAGAACTTCATAAGGAAACATTAATGATGTGAGCTAGACAAATTATAACATGGAAATAGAGGCAAAGAAAGCTGCTCTCTGGGAGGAACAATAAAGCAGAATTCCAGAAGAAAGCAAGAAATCAGGGACTGAGCAGAGATACATCTGTCGTTCCTAACATAACACCTTTTTAGTTCTTATTCCCATTGATTTCCTATGCTAGCTGAGGCTATGAAGAACCCCTGTAGTATCAACTACAATTTCATTCTTTTCTACTTGGCTAACTTGATTTGACTATTGTTATATGGACACCAACTGAATATACCCTAACATCCTACATGCAACAAAGATTTAATATATACAGCTGTGCTACCACTCGTCAATCCCTTGGCTTGTGATAACTTAGATGAACAAAATTATAGGGCTTGTTTGTGTTCTGTCCATACCTATTTCAATCATGAACTTCAAGGGTTATTAACTAACCCTTCCCATAAACTCCTTCCCTTCCAGTAGTCCACTGTCCTTTACTGTGCTAAGTTGGACTCCTTAAGTATCTATAAGAGGCTATTTCTGGCTCACAGATTGTCTCTATTTCGTACAAAATCTCTCTGGGCACATAGATATGCCTGATCACAACCTACCACTAAGCACAGATGATAAAGGAAGGTACAGTATTGGTTTAATTTTCTCTCTCAGTCACTAGTACGGCAACAGCCAATGGATCCAGTGGTTCAACCCGGATAGAGGAATATCCATCACCAAACAACACTAATTCTATGGCCTCCTTCTCTCCACTCTTTCCAAAGCGGGTCACTGTTCGTATTAGAATGTGTTTTTATCTGAGTGGCTTGGGGGAGAAAAATAAGTTAGAATCTACTAAGTTACTTGAAAAAGAGGGATTATGTTCTAATCAGTTTTGTATCCCCAGTGCCCAACACATCATACAGGGTAGAGGACATGCACAGAGAATAATTAGCAATCAGAATAACTAGAAAATATAAAAGCTATGATGGAAGCATGATTATTACCTTGCCAGGGCTGCGTCACAATCAAAGATGAAGACAACTGTGGTGTCACTGGCTGTAGGGATAAAGGAAGACCTTTCGAACCTGCGTCCCTGTACAAGCTGCCAACCATTCCTTAGCTCCTACTTAATTTTGCATGTGGACTACACATCTCTCTGCTCAAAAATATTAAGTGAGCCATTATCTCTCTCAGTGCTACAACCCCAAATGATCTAGCACTGCCATTTCAGAGGCTTATTAATACTTGCTCATTCCAAAACCAATTCAAGTGGATGTTGTTTCAAAGTTTTCAAAGACTATAGGTCTTAATAGAAATTCTGCTTCATTGTATTAGCCATATGAATTATAAGCAAGAATCACATAGTAAACTGTCAAAATTGCATTGATTTTTAAAACAACTGATAGAAGACTTAGTGTTCCTACTAACTCATTTCCTCAAAGCGTTAAGTCATACATAACTTGAGAATGGGTTCTATCTCCTTTCGGACAGTCCCCTTGACTCCAGAATACTACACTGCAACGGGGTAAAGCTAACCTACTACAAAGAAAGGGTCTGCCTTAGCTTCCATTACATAATGTCCCCACCCCCCAAAATGTGCAAACTTACTTTCCCATTACGCTGAACTAATGATTAATTAATAAAGGCATGCTGCTTCCAAACCCACACAGTTGCTATTCTCTCTGCCTGGGATAAACTCCTCTCTTAGTATTAAAAGCATCTTTGGGGCGCCTGGGTGGCTCAGTCAGTAAAGCGTCTGCCTTCAGCTTGGGTCATGAACCCAGGGCCCTGGGACTGAGCCCACATCGGGCTCTCTGCTCAGCGGGAAGCCTGCTTCTCCCTCTCCCTCTGCCTGCCACTCCCCCTGCTTGTGCGTTCTCTGTCAAATAAATAAAACCTTTAAAAAAAAAGCATCCTCTTTCTTTCTTTATCAAAGTCTTAAGTATTCTTGAGCCCCTATGCCAGAGCACTCCCTCTTTCTAATTCCTCTGTTGTGCTTCCTGTCTTTTTAGTGTTGGTACCATACTCTGCCTTCTATTTCAGTTACTCATATACATCTTACAACAGCTCAGTTTGATTGAATTGATCTTATTGGCAAAGTAGTATCTTTCATTGATCCAAGATGATCCAAGATGAAAAGACTTATAGATTAATACAAAATTGTAATACTTTTGATAACCCATGCCTTAGGTGGAATGCCTTGGCCGATGACTTGTAACTGCTAAGTACCTGGAATTACCCATGCATTTTTAGGCAAAGGCTATAAACTCTAGAGAATTAGCCGGAGATGTTTTTCAAGTCTAATTTTATTTTAAACCGTAAGCCTCTAGAGCTTTCACAATACTTTCTGAAAGAAAAGTGAAACAGTGAGAGTTGCATTAGTTACCAGTCAGAAGAACAAACATGTATCAACAAAAGAGAAAACAAGATTGCTACCTTTTTAACATCCCAGAAAATCAAGATTCCTTAAGTGAATTCCACTCGTCAATGCCACAATTTCCTCTGTAAATCATTATTCCACAGTTTAATAAATAGAGTTACTCACCCAACAGAAAGACACACAATAACTGATGAAAAGGATGACTCCCAGGACAGCAATAAAATCTGACCTTACTTACTCGATGAGAACAGAAGTGACTATAACAACAAAAATGCACTTCAGAGGATTCTTCAGCTCCCACTTGTCAAAGTGAAGAAGAGCACAATGGATGTCATTTAAAATGATCCTGGGAGCTGAACTCAGATTGTTTATGTTATATGGAACCACGCATTTAAAATGAGTCTGTGAAGAGAGAAGTTTTCTTTCTTAACAAAATATCTTTCATAAAGTAAAGGATTTTGGAAGTTTGAATTAGAAGCTGACTTTGGTCCTGTGCCTTAATTATCAGCATCATAAAAACCAGGACATCCTCCCAAGCGTACAATGTCAGAGTAATTCAAAATTTTGGTAAATTTTTGGCTTCCCAAGAAAAATTAATTAATTTTAAGGTTTAAATATGAGAAACCATAGCTAATCACGATTCCTGAAGAAGGAATCAGAGCCCAAAAATAGCATTTGGTGAGACTTTCCTTGACTGTACAATGCAGATTTTACTATGCTCTGAATATTTTTTCAGAAGGTTCCATACTCGGGTACTGGTACATATTGCTATTTCTCAAACTCAGAATAGCTACTGTTCAAAACTAGGCCATTCAGAAAAAGTTAGATGCCACAGATACTTGTCAAAAGCAGATACTTTTATATATATTCTCATTCTAATGCTTAAAGAGTGTAAGGGGGTGTTATATGCTTAGGACTTGGTAATGAAAAAAAGGACATCAGCCTAGTACAGATGATGTCACAGAAAACCAAAACCATCTACTACATGAAAATATGTTCATTTTTTTGGTGTCCTCCATGTTACACATCTTCACAATTTTACTTTGATAATGCCTCTGGCATTAACAGCAATTCCTATGTTTGAAAATTAGTGTCAACAGATGCAAGATCTTTATTTTAAAAATTCCAGAGAGACAGAGGCCTTCAAGAATAGGGGCCTACAGCCTAGAATCTGGTGTGAAGAGGGAGCATTTGGGAACAAAAGAAAGCACAGCATGCCCATTGAGTTATTTTTAAGCCTTTTTCTTTTGAGACAACGGTGTTAAATTATGATCACGTTTTGATGAGTTGCTAAGGATAGCTAAGGGAACAAAGTGTCAGCACCGCATTTGGACTGCTGAGGTATTTGGAACTAATATAGCATTTTCATGCCAAAATAACAGAATTCTAGATCAAATTAGTCTCTGTCCTTTCCCTCTGGGCATGTACTCAGGTGAAGGCTCCCTCAAACCACTATTTGGGGTAAAGCAAAAAAAAAAAAAAGTCCTGGTGGTAAAAACAGGTGTCACTGCTACTCAGCATCAAACGTACGACGACAGTGGTGGCGCCTGGGTGGCTCAGTCGTTAAGCATCTGCCTTCAGCTCAGGTCATGATCCCAGTCCTGGGATCGAGCCCCACATCGGGCTCCCTGGTCTGCGGGAAGCCTGCTTCTCCCTCTCCCACTCCCCCTGCTTGTGTTCTCTCTCTCGCTGTGTATCTCTCTCTGTCAAATAAATATAAAAAAAAAACCTTAAAAAAAAAAAGTACGACAGCTGAGGTGCCTGCCAATCCTAAGAAGGATGAGGGGCCAGGAAACACTACTCTGATTACTCCAAATGTCTGGTGCAAATTATACCCTATCTGCAATCTTAGGTGTGGTGAGGTGGGAGGAGGAAAGAGAACAACAACAACAAAAATATCCCCCTTACCATCACCCCGAATATCATGCTATAGGAATAAATTACTTCCCCATGGCAGTCACAAAGGTGAAATGCTGGGAATCTTACCCTCACTAAAGGCTGACCAATTGTTCTGCATTTGTCCTTGAATCCCAAACCAGATCTGATTTGTCAGTTTTAATTCCCATTTATCCTTATCCAAAATTGTATTCATTAAAACCAGGTACAGTGCAGAAGCCACGTGAAAATGTCATTTCCCCCATCAGATGTTCTCGTAATCAGTGAAGTACATTTAAGACCTTCGATCGGTGGTCTCAGTCCAGGCATCGAGGGCCTCAAATACCTTCCCCATGGCATCAGCAGCACCAAGCTCACACAAGTGTTTACTCTACTTGTGTACTCTGTTTTCTGTCTTCCTAGTCTCTTGTCAGAAATTCTCTGGGAGGATTTTACCATTTTAATTTTTTAAAAGTCTATTATTCCTATAACCTATAACCTAATACCACTTTTGTTAAGCCAAACAGAACATAAATAATTTCAACCAAATGAATCATCATCTTATGGAGGGAAGAAAGGCACAAAGGGAATATGGTCTTTTTAAGCTATGACTAATCTCAGGAAACAAACTGAGGGTTGCTGGAGTGGTGGGGGGTGGGAGGGATGGGGTCACTGGGTGATGGACATTGGGGAGGTTATGTGCTAAGGTGAGCACTGTGAATTGTGTAAGACTGTTGAATCACAGACCTATACCTCATAATACATTATATGTTAAAAAAAAAAGATAGTAGGAAGGGAAAAATGAAGAGGGGAAAAATCGGTGGGGGAGACGAACCATGAGAGACTATGGACTCTGAGAAACAAACTGAGGGTTCTAGAGGGGAGGGGGGGAGGGGGATGGGTCAGCCTGGTGATGGGTATTAAAGAGGGCACGCTCTGCATGGAGCACTGGGTGTTATACGCAAACAATGAATCATGGAACACTACATCAAAAACTAATGATGTAATGTATGGTGATTGACATAACAATAAAAAATTAAAAACAAAATAACTAAGGTAAATCAGTGTTATAATAAAGTAAGATTAAGAATAGCCTCTGATATCCTGATGCCCAAAGAGAATAAGAAATTGCACGTTATAATGGAAAGAGCTTAAACTTTGGAGGATCACAAATCTGTCAGCAATTACTGGTTTTATCACCTTGGACTACTGACCCTCTCTATCCATGAAATGAAGTTAATAATTTCTACCTCAAAGGGTTTTTATGAGGAGAAATTACATATATGTGTGTATATATATATATATATGAATTAATTAATTCATCCTCTGGTAGGTAAGTTATATATACCCAAATATAGGCTTTTTATTGATACACAAATGTTATTTATCTATTAAAAAAATATAAATACAACAGCAGAAAATGTTACTTAACTCAATATCCATTCCACCCTCCTTTCTCACTAACAGAATCTCAATTTTTTTCAGGGAACTATTTTTCTCTGCATAGCTATGTGACACTGCAATTTCATTTCATGTTCAGGATTTGCTTAGGAAAGGGCAGGAGACTCAATTATAGCCCACAAGTCATCAGATGAAGTCTTCTGAGGGCTTTGGGGGTAGGTTTCCAATTCACATAGCTAGAATGTGTAAGATGGAACTGCTATACTTCTCTTGTGATTCTGAGAACGAGCCTACATGCTGAGGATGACAGGAACAAAAAAAAAAAGGAATTGGGTCCTTGACAACATTATCGAATTACATAATTAATAAAACCTCACACCCATTTGGGGATATGTAATTATGCAAAGCATAGATTCTCTACTGTTTTTGAATCTCTTACGTGAATTTTCTATTACATGTATATTTTGATTGAGTAGACATATTTGGGATGCTTGTATTTTATGAGAATATGTAAACACATTTTATTATCTCAGTCTATAATTGCAAGCTATCAATATGATAATTTTCATGTATTTATGGAATAAAAATAGCCAACACTTCTCGAACACTCGCTATAATTCATTTCTTACAACAAATTTATGAAGTAGATACATCTCTTAGCCCCACTTTAGAGGCATGTCAACTGAGGCCCAGAAAAGCCAAGTAACTTTTCCATGCACACAGAACGACTAACATAGGGAGCCAAGATCAAGCTCCGGCAGGATGGCTCTCAAGCCCACTCTTATAATGTTCAGCAACACTGTCTATCAAATAAGTAGCATTAAAATAAATTTAGACCATCAGTAATATTAATTGCTGGCCAGAAACCTAAGACAATTTATTGTCCAATGAGACCCAATTATGAGAGCTAGTTTAATTATATCAAGACAGTTCTTCATCTGGTCACTACTGAAGACCATATGGCCAGATAAAAGACATAATATTAAAAGATTTAATCACGATTTTCTTAATTCAATAAACAACTTGCTCTTTAACAACTTTGGTTTAGATCACTTATTCCCAATTCTTAAAATCTGAGTTTTTAAAAAGTGATTTTGATGCACAGTGTGCCTGAGAACCTCCGCTTTAGATAATTATGTATCTGGCATTCACTTTTCAAACACAGAAGGACAGCGACCCTTTAAGATCACATGTAAGCTTACAACAGACACTAATCACATCATCAGGTTTGGGGCTGAGGGAGAAAGGCGGGTAATAACCTCCAAAAAAATGTATGATTCAAATTATCATGATAATCACACTTTCATAATTTGCCCATTTTCTAAATCACAAAATCTCATGATTCAACTGTTTTTCCATCTTACCAAAAAGAAAGTATTGGTCTTGATTTTCAAAGATTAAACACAGTCCAATTAACTGACCATGGACAATCCAACTCAACACATTCCACTGATTCAGGGATCACCCCAAGGAGAAAGCAAAGCGGGGAGCTTCTTCTTACTACATGGGGTCCAAGCCTCAGTCAACAACCCCTTGCAGGGAGTTGGGGGGAAGGAATAATGCCCAGCCCTATCAACATCATAGCACATAATGAAATTTTCTATTTTGCAAAAAGCTTTGAACTTTTTCTTCCCAGAGACTGACAGAGCATGTGCATTCCTGAAAGTGATGTGAAAACAACATGAAGCACCTCTGTGCACCATTTCTACAACAGGTCATTAAAAGCCTCTACAAAGAGGAAAACGTGCATCCCCCTCAGAGGCTTAATCTCAGAGCAATACACAGATTTGACTAGCTCCAAAAACAGATTAAAACCCTTAAAAACTAGGTCATGGTCATGGCTTGGCTCTTTCTGACAGGCAAGTGCACAGATATCCTGGGGGTGGAGGGTGGAGACTCCGAGGTATAATGAATAAAACGTATCATAAATATATTATTAAGGAAATGTAATAAGAACATCTGACCAAAAGTGGTAGAGAAAATGGTATAAAAATGATCATAATGCAGAATTTACCTGTGTGTTACCAAAAAAGGAAAAAGGTTTTAAATGAGGTGTGTGTCTTCTCTTTCCTAAATACATCTTTGCTTTTACTGGAAAATACCGCATAAAAGTTCCACAGTACTTCATTTATAGTATTCCATCTAGATAGTGATTAAACAAATTAATACAAGTGTTTCTAGTTGGCACTATCCATTCCTGCCACAGGCCAAATAAAGCACAAGATGCTGATCTGACTGCTGTGAAGGCCAATATTGCTGTAAGATAACAACATATCTTTAAATGTTATTATTAAAACTCTCTTTTGCAGGTGTTGTTTTAAGGGATAAAAATAAAGAAAAGATTTCTAAAATGAGATACTTCCAGGATTTTTTTTTAAATGTATTTTTAGGATAAAATTTAACTTTTCTATTTATCATCACTTCCCCTATTAACTAGTTCAGAACAATTGCTACACAGGAAACTAATAGCAGCATAAAAGCTGTGAGTACAGTGGTCCACTCAAAAAAACATGAAGTTGGGGCGCCTGGGTAGCTCAGTCGTTAAGCGTCTGCCTTCAGCACAGGTCATGATCCCAGGACTCTGGGATCCAGCCCCGCATCGGGCTCCCTGCTCCGTGGGAAGCCTGCTTCTCCCTCTCCCACTCCCCCTGCTTGTGTTCCCTCTCTCCCCCCTGCTTGTGTTCCCTCTCTCGCTGTGTCTCTCTCTGTCAAATAAATAAATAAAATCTTTAAAAAAAAAAAATGACGTTAATGGGATGTTGTTGAGCTTGAGAGGATTGCTAGTTCACGGGAAGGAGAGGAAAAGGACATCAATGAAGTGTGAGTATCAACATCTGTAACATTTCTATTACACCATGTACTGAGTTACTGTGGGTTCTGAAAATGAAATATTCATCCACTAAAATTTTTTTAAAAAAAAAACAATGTCAGTATAGACAAGCACTCATTTTAAAATAATGATAAAGAAAATGGGAGATGGGCATTAAGGAGGGCACTTGTGATGAGCACTTGGGTGTTGTATGTAAGTGATGAATCACTAAATTCTACTCCTGAAACTAGTATCACACTATATGTTAACTAACTGGAATTTAAATAAAAACTTGAAATATAAAAAAATAAAAATAAATAATGACAAAGAGTTGAGACTTTTAAATTAAATATTAATTAAAGATGTGTATATATATCTTATATATACATACATATATGAAATGTTTGCTTCGGTGTAATGAGTATTATTGCTACTACAAAATTTTAATCACCAAGTCATTTCTGAAATACTTTAAAATGTTGAGAAAATTGTCCTTTGGCAGCATTTTCTTTTTACACTGATATGACTTAACATTAAACAACTGGTCTGGTTGGAATTTCAAACATTCATCCACAGAGCACTTCTCACAAATCATTAACACAAGTACAGAGAGACGCAAACATTAGTTATGTGCTTTGACAACTTAATCTAATTTAAAATTTTTCAGTGGCCTTTAAAGTAGTACTAGCATTATTCATTTAAACAATAAGATTAAAATAGGAAGACCAGAAACCAGCAGTTACAGCTGGACACTAAAGCTATCAAGAAGCCTTGTACGATAGACTTGACATTACCATTTCCAGATTTATGCTCTAGCCATCTGTCCTCAGAATTGTGTGATGGGTGTGATTGTTGTAGGATCTAGCTAGTGAGCATGATTAGTTTACTAAAGGCACATGTTACGGAGTTCTTTATCCAACAAAATATAATGGAATTCTGTCCACTGGAGAATTCCTGATAGCTAGTTAAGGAGGGAAACCAACTGTTTTCCATCCACTTTGCATTTTTCTTTCTGTGGGGTAATCAAATACGCCTGCTCTCTCACCTTTCCCTTCCACACTCCATCTGTAACCACCCTGAGCAAAACTCAAGTCAGTTATCTAGGGTTCCTAGAGAACAGAAGAGTTTTTGTAGGCAGTTAGTAACTGCCTTTAAGAAATTTCCTGGACATGACAGTTGAATCAAAATTCACTCAATGGAAGTTAGCATTACAACTGTGAATAATGTTCTCCATTCTGATGATCACACTTTTATATTCATTCAACCAGCCTTATAGTAATGTTTCCATTACTGGCAAATGAGACAGCCTTTGAAGAGGCTTTAATTCATTATGATTTTAAAATACTTTTGTTAGGAATCAAAACCTTGTTCATTCTGAGAGTGTCTCTACAATAAAGAAGAAAACTGCTCTCTCCGATAATTACACCAAAAAATCACAAATCATATTTAAAAGATTTTAAAGAAAGAAAAGATAAAAAAGGGATTTTATACTTTTTAAGCCTTAGAGATTATTTTCATAAATAACAAAACTCTGAGGTCTAAGAATAAGACCATTATAATACTTAATAATTTAATAACAGTCGTGAAACTAAGGGATGGCAGAGCCAAGGGATGACCCAGATGCAGCAATTTGCAAGTTAAAGAACAGAGACACTGGAGCCAGACAGAGGAGCACTGAACTCCAGCTCCAGCACTTGCTCCCTACCTGACTGCAGGCAAATTAACCTCTCTGAACTTCAATTCCCTCAACTGTTAAAAGGATGCACTCAAGTGTCAGTTGCCCAATTCCCTTTCCTAACTTTTTTGTCTAGTAGTATGGAAAACGAAACGCTTCAACTGACACAGACTTAATTACATTTACAGTGTGTATTATCTTGAAATAAAAATTAAGTCATCCAAAAAAAAAAAATCACTGCTTAGTGTGAATAAAAATAGGTAATAATATTCAAATCTAAACTCATCACACTATTCCAAAGTTCTCTTCAGAATATCTAAAATATATATAAAAAACTTTTGAATGCCAGATAAACAGTATTTTATAAGTAATATCTAAAGAATAACTATATTTTCCTTCAAAAAAATAATTTGTAGAGTTCTCCTGAGTAAGCAATGATAGTAACACAACAAGAACCAAATGCAAAATAAGAAAAAACTTTATCACATTAAGGTTTAAACACCAGCATATAGAAAAGTATAGAGAAATGCAAAATTAATCTATATAAAAATGGGGAACTCGGGAGGAGCTGATCTTATTACCACAATAAAATTTACAGAACACATTTAATTTGGTTTTTATTTTTAAATATTTTTAAATTATGAGGGAGAAAATGACTCAAACTTGCAATGATTAAATATAATACTGTGTTATAAGTGAGTTGTTTTTAAAAAAAAAAAAAAGGTCAACACGAGTCAACATCACTAAATGCTACCACAACTTTTAAAAAAAACTGGTATTACTAGAAAAAAATGGTGAAACTAAGGTCATCCATAGCTGTTTAAATGAGGATTAAACAGTTATTGGTTAAGCAAGCCTTTCCTTCCTACTCAAAAACTAGTAACAATAGGTGAGATAATAAATATTTTCCACATCTTTACTAAAGATCTCACTAAAATAAAAATAGGAATAGGTGATGTCAATGCCACAAATAGGCTTTTTTAACTTCCCTCAAAAAGAGACAAATAATAGGCTCAGATAAAATTTTCTAAAAATAAGAAAACAAAATAAAACACATGAATCTAATCCTGTTATAATTAAAAAATGTTCAGTTTGGGGATGCCTGGGTGGCTCAGTCACTTGGGCATCTATCTGCCTTCGGCTCAGGTCATGACCCAGAGTCCTGGGATCGAGCCCCGCATCAGGCTCCTTGCTCAGCGGGGAGCCCGCTTCTCCTTCTCCCTCTGCTTGTTCTCTCTGGCTCCCTCTCTCCTTCTCTCTCTCTCTCTGACAAATAAATAAAATCTTTAAAAAAAAAAATGCTCAGTTTTGAATTCCACAAGTTGCTTACTCTCCTAGTTATAGCCAAAATACTCAAAACTCTATTCAAATTTCTACCTGAGTCATTTCATAAACAAAGTACCGTGAATTATGCTGGGTCACAACACTGCCTAGCATGTTTTTCTTCTTCTCACTGGTGAAGATGGGGTACAAAGAACGATTCAAGAAAATTTAAGATATGATCAACTGCTTCTGTTTCCATTCAAAACTCCAATAGCTTATTAAGTCCCAAGTTGTGAGGGAGCATAGAAATTTATTCTTACAACTAAATAAACATGAATTAAAATTGGCGCTCCTCTTTAGATATGAAATCTGGGAATCTAATGATGGGTAATAACACAAAAATAGGTTTTTAATTTTTTATCCTCATGCCTCAGTGAGCAAACTGAGTTGTAAAGCTCAGCCTCCCACAGGGGGTGTAGGAGTTGTGGTTTGCTCCTCATGAGGTTAGACTCAAGTTTAAATGCTCCACTAATATTTATGTCCTTAAAAATTACTGAAAACTCCATGGAGCTCTTGTTTATATGGGTTCTATCAATATTGCCCATTTTAGAAATTAAAACCTAGAAAATTTTAAAACAGGACAAGCACACATTATCACAAGTACACTCAGGGCAATGATGTTGCCACATGCATGTAGCTTCTAGAAAAATGCACTGTACACTCTAGAGAGAATGAGAGTGAAAACACGAATAACATTTTAGCATTATTATGAAAACAGCTGTGACCCAAAGAACCCCTAAAAGGGTTCTGAGGACCCCAGATGTGCCCAGACCACATGAAGAACCACAGTGCTTTGTTGCCATAAGCCACATAGAATCACCCTCCGGCATCAACAAGCAGCACAGCAGTAGACAGATGAAGCACCTACAGTCCCGTTAATAGCAAAGTTTTTTAAAAAGTATTTTAATTTATTAAAAATTCAGATTTATTGAGAATGTTAAATTTCTTCTTCTTGAGTGGCTACAAAGAGAGTAATTAGTACAGATGATGATATTAACAGACTGATGATGGTGATGATATGACCAGCTAACATTTATACTGCACCTAGTGCAGGCCAAACATTGTTCCAACTCTTTTACGTATATAATTCATCTGGTCTTTACAACCCTGTGAGGTAGCATTAAGCACTGTAAATCAGCTACCATAAAACAAAGAGTCACAAGGCTTCCTCTTCAGCATGAGGTAGCAACACTAGCAATAATTTTAAATGACAAAAGCAAAAATCTTATATAGTTGGGAAATAAAGCAAATGATACTCCAAAGAATAATAAACCAAGAACAGATGGAATTGAAACTTTTATTGAAGAAAGCAGTGATTGATTCAATTAAGAATGTTAATGTCCCTGGTATAATTGAACCATCAAGTCAACTTTTTGGAACGCTGGCCGGGGAAATTACTCTCCTGTTTGATGTAGGAATTCAGATTTAGACCAACTCAATGTGCACCATTTACACAAGGTTAGCTATTTAGGTTGAGTTTTTTTAAGTTACCTAATAGGAAAAATAATGCAAAACTCCAGATTGAGTGAGAGAATGCCGACAAATATTATGCTCTATCCAGTAAGAAATTTATCTGTCCTTGCATTAACCCAAGCAAACAAGAATTTCTACAAAAAAAAAGAGTTCTCAAATTGTGATAAATCTGAGTATGTAGAACTATGAATTACTAGAGCAAGCAACTATTAACTCTAAATGTTTTTTTGTTTGTTTGTTTGTTTGTTTGAGAAAGAGCCTGAGTGTGCCCTGCAAGCAAGAGGGAGGAGCAGGGGGAGAAGGAGAGAGAGAATCTCAAACTGACTTCCTGCTGAGTGCAGAGCCTGACCTGGGGCTCTATGACAGGACCCTGAGATGGTGACCTGAGCCAAAAACAAGAGTCTGACACTTAACCAACTGAGCCACCCAGATGCCCCAATTAACTCTAAATGCCTTCTACAAATTTTTGGATATCTTGAAAATATTACTGATGGTCTAAGTAAGAAAAAGATATGTTTTACTAACAAAACTAATTGATACAGGGATTTTTCAAAGAAAAGAATGTGATTTGAAAAAATACAATAAAGTTAAATTATTAAGTAGAAACGGACTAGCATCACATCTCATTGTGATTTTGTTACCTCCTGCTTGTATCTCTTATACAAGACCTTAAAAAACTATTTTCTTTCTTTAAAAAAAAAAAAGAGACAAAATCTATTAGTTGTTGTATTAATAGTAAGTGGTAATGAAGTTGTTTAAGCTAATGATGCAATATAACATTTATTTGGGTGGCAGAATTTTTTAAATAGTTTATTTTATATTCTACTACTATCCCTAAGGAGACGCCTCAAGTTTTTTACCTTATTTACCATATTTTGTGAGGGCACATCATATCATATACTGGTATTAAAATTTCAGTGGTTTAAAATAGTCCCCATAGTTAAAATCAGGAATTTCACGGCTCTGTTATAGTTGCAGCGTGGAAGGAATTCACAAAGTCAGCCTCCACGCAGTTTCTGAACTGTATTTGTTTCATGCATGTACTTTTCATAAACTGCCATCAGGAAGTATTAACTTTAAACAAGAATGCTTCAAGAGGAACTGCACCCCCTCCTGGAGGGCTGCTGTGAGATCATGAAGTCATCTGTTTTCCAGTTAGGTCAAGCTTGCAATGTACAGTTTGGAATGACAGTTTTATTATAAGTCATTTCCTTTGTACTTAACTTCTATTTTGATAGGTCACCAATTAGCCTATAATACATCCTGTAACTGTTAACATTATAGATAATATATAATAATTTAGGTACTCAATTTTTCTACCTATTTATCTATTATACTTATAGTTAGGTTCTACTATTTTCTATGAATTTCATCTCAGGATACCAAAAGGAAAAGTCACAAAATAGTTATTATAAAAAGGGGATACTGGGTCTGAGAGTTAAAAACTACTACTCTACCTAATAAAAAATCGTGTGTTCCTAAAGATCTCAATTATGTCAAACCTTCCTAGATTCCTCCCTCAAATTCACTGTTACATTAATAAACACATCTGTTCTTCCAAGCTTCTGACCAGATCATCATATCAAGATGTTTGTCCATAATTCCTGTGTCCTCTGGGTCCTTGAGAACACAACACAGCATGATCCACTAATCAGTGTCCCCTCTACACAGAGGGGACTGGAAGTCCTCAGCATTTTCCAAGAATCAAACACACATGCAAAATTCGACATTATATAACTCCAAAACAGGGACCTACCCTATTTGGGGTTGGGTAAAAAGATAGTGTAATGTGGCTGCAAGCTCACTAAAATAGGTTCTGAGACTTGTTACCTCAAATGAGAAGTGAGAGAGTTAAGTCCAATTATCTGCAAGACTTTTTTGAGCTTTATGACTCTATGAATAAAGTATTTATGCCAGTGCCACCTTTAGACAAGGAATAACAGAAACTGTCTATTCCTGAAGCTGAATGTTCTCTCTCCCTTCCTGGCAGGACAAATACCTCTCAAAACAGAAAAGTGATAGGCCTAGGAGGATCACTACGAACTTTGGAATAAAACATTTTCAAAGACTATCAGCAACCGAGAGCCAAGTTCCTAGACAACCCATTCAGAGCCATCAGCCATTCTGGTACCACTGACGGTAATAATTTTATCCAGAACAGTTTCTACAAGATTCCTTATATATGAACATGTTCATAAAATGAAAAAGATTACTTAAATGTATTTTTAAAGAAACAAAATTCTGAGAATGCACAAATTCTTAACAAATCAAATTCAACATCCCAGAATATTTATTTTATGAGATCTCATATATACTCTCCGATAGACTTTAAACCCTTAGGACACAGACACTAGTAGGCTTTTTCTTTTTCCCTTAAAATAGGCTTTAATGAAAAACTTTGGTAGACAGAGACATGATTTTGGATTCCATCTTCTACTCTTAAACACAAAGGGCACACTCCACGTCATTTTGTGCAATCTGAAATCCCAGGCCTGACTCAAGAACTCATAACTTAAGACCTCCTAACTTAAAGGAGCAATGCTTTTCAGCCATGGCTGAGCATCATGGCACTTGTAAGGAATCAGGTATTTGGGTCACTCCCAGTAGATTCTGAATGAGTATAGGCCAAGGATAAGCTTAGGCAGCTTCCTTTTCCACTAAATCAGAATCTGCAAAGAGTAAGCTAGGGAACAAGCATTGCTTTTTCAAGCTCTGCAGGTTATTTTCATGCATAGTCTTGAATAAATAAGAACCGCTATTAAAGATGTTGGACAGGAGTAAAAGGTAAGGCCTCCCTGCCAAATCTCAATCCATTAATTTCAACAAGAGTCCTTGATAAAATATATTATGGCAAAAGATACTCTAAATACACAAGCGGCTTAGGTGCTACAGAGACCCGGAGCTATGGATCCAGAGCAAGACAGTACTGCCTGCTTGCCTCTGGCCTCTCTTCCTTACCCCAATTCTACCCATCCCTACCCTCAGAGAGGTGTTTTGTTTGTTTGCCTGTCTCACTTTTTCTCATTAGCAGTGTTCTCGTTTGTTTCAGCTCTTAAGAGTTCATAATAGCCAAATCAGAGCATCTCTAAAAATGAATGAAATCATGAATTGTGCAAGACTGTTGAATCTCCGATCTGTACCTCTGAAACAAATAATGCAATATATGTTAAGAAAAAAAAAAGAAGAAGAAGAAGAAGAAGAAGGTAGCGGGAGGGGAAGAATGAAGCGGGGGAAATCAGAGGGGTAGATGAACCATGAGAGACGATGGACTCTGAAAAACAAACTGAGGGTTCTAGAGGGGAGGGGGGTGGGAGGATGGGTTAGCCTGGTGGTGGGTATTGAGGAGGGCACATTCTGCATGGAGCACTGGGTGTTATGCACAAACAATGAATCATGGAACACTTCATCTAAAACTAATGATGTAATGTATGGGGATTAACATAAGAATTAAAAAAAATTTTAAATAAACAAATAAAGAGAAAAAGCCCAGACACGTATTGGACACCAAAAAAAAAAAAAAAGAATGAAATCAGCCACAGACACACATTGCATTCATTACTTCACATTTTAGGGCAAGATATCTTTGAAGATAACTATCTGACAAGAAGCTGGGGGTGGGGTGGGGAGAAACAGACAAAAGCATCTTTCGGACCATACAAAATTGGAGGTAACCAGATGGTGCTGGTTTCCATTTCACTCCTCTATCCACCCCCAACATCGCAGGTCACCCCCTGACTGCACTAATCAGAACTCTATCGAAGGAGACGGCTGTGTGCATTTATTGGAAACCAAAGAAATCACTACAGAAACAGTCTCCAAAACCCAAAGATAATCCTGTAAGCTGACCCGTGTCAAGATCTGAATACTAAAACATACAAATCCAAATTTAGATACCTCTATAATTGTAGTTACAGTGGAATGTGTTACTGTATAGTTTCTCTGCATCTAATGCATAAAAATGAAAGGAAATCTAGTTTTCAAATCATACTCCCACTAAAACAACTCGCAATCAATTAATGTTGTCAGCAGCAAAACTCAATTTTCTCCCCTGCGTGTGGAGGTGAACGTACAGAACAGATTGATAATTCCCGTTGCGAGTGTGGCTAAGTGTTCCTAAGCAACCTTGCTCCATCATCTTCTCTGACAAAAACAATGGAAAGAGTTTGAACTGCAGGCTGATGGAGCTCTGAATACTAATGATGAGGCAAGGAGGAATGCTCCATTACTGACTTTGGAGAGAAAAACAGGAGCAACAGGAGCTGTAAATAAATTCTAATTAAACTTAGTGTGCAGCTCATATCGCTGAACCCAAGCTTGCAAAGGAAGTTCCTTCAGTGACTGGCCATTCATGTGAGCTGGGCTCATTAATACACCTGTATTTTTAGTTTAGCAAATGATTTGTGTGTGTTTTCTGGAAATTACTTGGAGGAAAAACCTTCCAAACATGTCCATTTATTTGCCGTGGAATTTGTTTAATCCTCTTAGGAGCATTTAGACTGACAACATTCTTAAATTAGCATCTTTGCCCAAGAGACCTTTCTAGTCACATGCACTGAACTACATGACAACCCAGAATCAAAATTAAAAATGTTTCCATGGCTGGCCATGCTGCTGAACACCACAGAGCACAGCAGAATGAATCCAATTTGAGTGAGAATCAAGGATGTTTTTCTTCTCACACCCTTTCCTTCTCTGCCCAAATCCATCATTATTTTGTAAGATGAGTATCTTGACTCATCTGACTCATCTTCCCTGTCTATAAAACAGGAATCAGAAATAATTTTTCCAATAAAAGCTCCACTGAACTACCAGAAAAAAATACATATATATTTATATGTATATATTTAATTTTTTAATATCAGAGTATTATGCTGTTCAGAGATATAAATCATTTAATGTGTCAGTTGATACCAGAACAAACTTTTTAAAAAGTCTAATACCTCCTCAGAATACTTCAACTATTGTGCAATAAAAATATCACAGAAATTCCTGAAAAGAAAAATTTAAAAGAAAAATTCTTTTAACTAATCATATTCTGGGGACACCAAAAAAAAAAAAAAAAATCTATTGAGAGGAATCTGGCAGACTTTTTTTTTTATAAACAAGCTATAAAAATTCTCCCAGTATTGAGAAATTTTTATTTATTTAAAAATTCTTAAAACATGCCATTTTTCTTAAATCAAATGAGAAGGTATTCCCATGGCAAAGAACAATAAAATTATCAAAGAATACATTTTAAAAAAACAAGAGTAACTAACACTTTGCCAAGCACTATGCTTGTCATTCAGATACATGATCTCATTTTAACCTGACAAGGAAGGTGAGTTCTATTAGCCCATTTAACATAAGAAGTAACCAAGACTATAGGGCTCACACATCAAGTACTTGGTGGAGCCAGGATTCAAATCTAGATTCTCTGTCTACAAAGCCCGTGCCTTTACCCACTCACAATGTTCCCAACTTTCCAAATGCACTCAATCCTTGAGGTAACACACATGCCTTACATTTCTACGAGTATCAGTATGTACTGAATTACATATGCTAATCAGGCTTTTATGTGGGCACAATTTTTATTTCCTGATTTTTCTGAATCAGTTTAGGCTGAATTTATACTGAGGTAGGTTCTGAGGTAGACAAAAAGGGGGAAATGTCCTAAGCATATACAATTTCAAGAGATCTGATTAATCAAGAAAGCAAATTATTAAGCCACTTTGGCAACTTCCTTTTCAATTACCCCCGGTATCCATGAGTACTCTCTCGAAAGAGTGTGAGTCAAACCAGCTCTGGGGTCCCTAGAACCAGCCTGCAACTTTGCCTTCCCACAGCTTACCTGGATGACCTCGGCTTCCTCACCTGTGAAACAGGTATTCTACTTTGAAGTTTTTTTAAAGATGAAATGGAAAAAAAAAAAAAAGTAAAGAGGCTGGTTAATCGCCAGACAGTAGTCATTAAACAGTAGTTAGCATTTTCACTGAAGAAGTTAATTTCAAATCTCCCAATTAAGCATTCTTCATAAAATCTCAAAAAATGCTTCAATCTGTTTACTAAGAATTGCAAAATGAAATCTCTCTTTTTAAAAAAAATTATATGTAGGGGGACACCTGGGTGGCTCAGCTGGTTAAGCGTCTGCCTTTGGCGCAGGGTCCTGGGATCGAGTCCCACATCGAGTCCCACATCAGGCTTCTTGCTTAGCGGGGAGCCTGCTTCTCCCTCTCCCTCTGCCTCTCCCCTCCATTTGTGCTCTCTCTCACTCTCGCTCTCTCTCAAATAAATAAAATCTTTTCTAAAATAAATAAAATAAATAAAAAGAAAGTTGTATCTATTCCCCTTCCTTTTTCTAATCCTGGCTATTACCTTTAAAACCTATTCTAAAAACCTGGAATCTGCCATACTTAAATTCCTTAAACTTGAAATCCTGATCAAGTATGGGCACATATTTACACCATAATTCAAAAAGTAAACAAAGATTACAGTGGTGGAGCCGCTTACAGATACAATGTGTCCAGGACACTTTCCATAACTTCAGAACAATCACAGCTGCCAATAAAATAATACAAATATAAAGGAATGTTATCAAGGAGGTTGATATGATTGTGTGCTGACTCATAAGGTGACTCCATCACCCCTCCTTGACTGACTTAAGTTAACACACTTATCTGATAACACTACATTTCTAAAAGAAAATGTAAAA
Organism: Mirounga leonina; assembly: GCF_011800145.1. Taxonomy (NCBI): domain Eukaryota; kingdom Metazoa; phylum Chordata; class Mammalia; order Carnivora; family Phocidae; genus Mirounga; species Mirounga leonina. The sequence goes on from NW_023270642.1 coordinate 1,904,716, forward strand.
CATGGTTAGATAGTAAAAGTAGTATTTTTCTGTTTCAGCTTTTTTTCCCCCTCACAAAATCTAGGCATCATGTTAAAAATTAGATCATATATTTAAAGTCATATACTCAATATCAAACATTTCTTGAGTTAGATTCCTTTTTTTTAAAGATTTTATTTATTTATTTGACAGAAAGATAGAGAAAGAGCACAAGTAGGCAGAGTGGTAGGCAGAGTGGCAGGCAGAGGGAGAGGGAGAAGCAGGCTTTCTGCTGAGCAGGGAGCCGGACGTCGGGCTCAATACCAGGACCCCAGCAAATAAGCATTACACTTCTTAAATATAGCATCCTTAAATATAAATTAACATTTAGGTGGGATTCTTTGGAAAATACGTTCTAGAATTTTTTTAGCTTTTTTTTTAAAAAAAAAAAGCCATTGCACAGAGGTTTAGAATTTCAGAAGCAGAAGAAAACAGTATTTTAACTCAACCTCTTATTTTAAATATAAAGATACTGAGACCTCAAAAGACACATCAATTTGTCTGATTTTAATAGGAAATCTAGAACGAAGATCCAGGGCTTTGAGAAAACAGGACTTGCTCGCTCCTAATATACAGCTGAACCAGATAAAAACAGATTGTGGCAAAGAACTGGACATGCTGGGGGTCCGTAAGAGGCAGTGGTGGAAATGAGGGATTTTGCTGGTTATGAATAAGAATCTCACAATAACATTATGGGCAATCCCTCAAGTGCCTAAACACTACTATTTAGCATGCTTGACAACCGAAACAAGCAAGAGTTGATTCATTGGCTAACTAGAAGGCATTCTTCGTAACACAGCAAGCTGTTTTCACATTAGCTCCACAACTAAAGGAATATAAAGAATAAAAAGCTGATATTAACTATTTAAAAATTTACGCCAAGAACCAAGGAATTCCCCAGTAGAAATATAAAGACTTGCTGGAAGTTTCATTATGTGAATTTATTGCCAATTCAGTTGTCTTAAAAGTTGTGCTATAAAATGTATTGTCCTCTGCTGTTCCAGATTACATTTGAAAGAAATAATAACTTTCTTAAGAGTGTTTCTGGAATTTTCTTCTATTCTCTAAAGCCAAATCTTAGACCCTTAAAGAAATGGTAAGCTGGCATTTTGCCCGTTTTTCTCCAGGCAATTTTTAGTTCCATTAAAGAATAAGAGGGGGGAAAAAACACATAGAAAACTCTGTTAGCATCAAGTTGCTTACATTTCCTCCTAAAGACTTTGGAAATAGTGTGGTGGTCAGAAGCAATCCAGAAATCTAGTGTTAGGGTTACTGGTTAGAAAACGACTTGTGAGGGGCGCCTGGGTGGCTCAGATGGTTAAGTGTCTGCCTTCAGCTCAGGTCATGATCTCAGGGTCCTGGGACTGAGCCCTGCGTAGGGACTCCCAGCTCAGCAAGAAGTCTGCTTTGCCCTCTCCCTCTCCCTCTGCTTCTCCTGCTTGTGCTCTGTCTCTCTCTCTCAAATGAATCAATAAAGTCTTAAAAAAAAAAAAAAAGGAGAGAGAGAGAGAAAGGAAGGAAGGAAGGAAGAAAAGAAAAGGAAAGAAAGAAAGAAAATGACTTTTGAAAACAAATATACTCTCCAATATCCTCTTTTATCCACTCATTTATAAAGTGATTGTTCTAATATATCTGCATCTATACATGAAGAGTAGTCAGTCACAAAATCTTAACCATTATAAACCAACTGGTACAGCCCAAAACAAATGAACTGATTACACTGAAGTATCCTCACTACTAACTAACCTGTTGTGTATACTCTACATGTGACAGAGACTGAGAGACATGCTTACACCGACATACATTCTTTTCCTCCACACTAAGGAAACCCTGATTTTTAGCTGAGTAGTCATGCAGTTGCCTTACAACAAGCTGTTTTCACATTAGCCCTACATCAAGAACATGATAAAAGAATGCTATGTGGCACTTCACAAAACCATCCTAAAAGAGAAACTAGGTGCCCTTTTTCTTCCCTCCTTTCTGCTGCCTGAAACGTGAACCTGATGGTTGATGCTCAGGCAGCCAACCTTGGACCATCAGGTGATGTGCTAAGGATGACACTGAAGTGAGGCAGGTATTTGGTTCTCTGACACTGGGGCTATCATATAAACCAGTACTGGACTGTTGACTACATGATTTCTTTTACATAAGAGAGAAATGAACTTTTAGCCTATTTCAGCCACTATTATTATTATGTGGAGGATTTGGGGTTACCATACTTCATCCTAACTAATAAGGTAAAAGATTTACCAAAAAATAGTTATAACAAGAAAAAGATCTGAGGTTTTGTCTTAATGCTATTAAATTTAAATCAAGTTTAGGGATATGCCAGTGAAACAACAAAACTAAGAAGAAAATATAAAGTTGTCCTTGTGAAAGAGATATCCAAAGTAGTCTGCTCTTAAAAGTTAGTCAAGAAAGCTGCTACTCTAAATGATAGAATCAGAGACCTGCTTCCTGATTTCATTGCTCACCTGTGGGTTTTGTTCTGTTTTCAGCCTTTTGAAAAATGGATGAGACTGCTACTCAGTAAATTATGTCAGGAGTTTTTATTATTAAGAATCCTTGTCACTGGGGCGCCTGGGTGGCTCAGATGGTTAAGCGTCTGCCTTCGGCTCAGGTCATGATCCCAGGGTCCTGGGATCGAGTCCCGCATCGGGCTCCCTGTTAGGTGGGGAGCCTGCTTCTCCCTCTGCCTCTGCCTCTCTCTCTCTCTCTCTCTGACTTTCATGAATAAATAAATAAAACATTAAAAAAAAAAAAAAAGAATCCTTGTCACTTCTTTCCCTCTGCATCCTGAATGTTCCACCAAACAGTTAATCAGCCAAACCTTCTAAACTGAGGAAACAGAGCTCAATCAATCTGCTCTTAGACGGAGTTAAAAAATAGACCTTAAAAAGCATAATTAGGAAACCTTATCTTCCAGAGGTCATTCAGAGATGAAATCTGAGAATATATGTGAATCCACTTTGTAAACACTCAAGTACAATACAAATGATATTAGTATTGATTCTCTGTTAAAATAATCAAGAAGGGAAAACAGAACATTTTCCCTACCAGGAGAACATACTTTGCAATTTTCTATCACTTTAATTATCCACAGGTTTCTATAAAATTGATGTTTTTTTAAAAAACAATCCATGTAAATTAGGGGCTAATTTTAATTCCTTCATCTCCACCTCTTTAATTCATATCAATAACACTACCATTTCTAGATATTTTATTTATTAGAGCCTTTAACACACATAAATCATACAGTATGACAAATTCTTAGTATCACTCAGGTTATAAAACCTATGCTTGATAAACAAATTTAAAGATATAAAGATGCCTGGCATGCCTCCTCACTTTTCTATTATTTTTCAAACTATTACTTCTCCTCGGTCCAAAGTGGACATGCACTTGTTGATGTGAGACTCTTTAAGTCGAAAAGGCAACCCATTATTGCTTTAGAGACTGAAATCTTATCCTCTTTGTTGTCCATGTAGACATTTACCCCTTATTGCTTCCAAAAATGAAAAATGAACAGATGTCTCTGAATACTCTAATGCAAATTTTTTTTCCAGTGTAATAAAGAAGAAAGAGCTCTGTGCTTAAAGCAAAGACCCATGGGTTTCAATTCCATTTCAGCCACTTACTATCCATATCACATTTGGTAAAACATTGCAACTTCTCTAAGCTTAAGCCTAAACATGTGTAAAATAGGGACACTATCTATGGCTAGGTGCATTCAGATGCTAGTTCCTCCGCCCCACTTCATCTCTTCTCAGCAGTTATGCTCACTTAAGGAAGAGCTACATGGTGCCCAAGTAATCTAAAAGTTGAGTATCCTAATCATTCATATGAAAACAAGTGTCATCTAGCTCCACAAATTTTCATGTGTGTCTCTACAATGTATGTCTCCTTTTTCTTTTTTCCTTTTTATTGCAGTAGAAGTTCTTGGTTTGCTCAATCACAATGCCATCTAATGACAGGTGGGTAATTAAGCTGAAAAAATATATAACAGTATTCCCAGATTACTACTTGATTTTTATCATATAAATTGAAAAACTTAGGTTAATTGTACTTTAAAGATCATATCTAATTCACATAATAATCAATGGTCATTTTACTGCCCATCTCCTAAAAACGGTCATCTAATCACTAGGTTTTTCTCCTCCCTTGATCCCATGGATTTGATGAGTTCTCTCCAAATACAATAGTTAACTTTTTGCAAAGAAGTCTATTATACCTTGGGGACCTGGGTGGCTCAGTCCGTTAAGCCTCTGGCTCAGGTCATGATCCCGGAGTCCGGGGATCGAGTCCCACATCAGGCTCCCTGCTCAGCGGGGAGTCTGCTTCTCCTTCTGCCCTTCACCCTGCTTGTGCTCTCTCTCACTCTCTCAAATAAATAAAATCTTAAAAAAAAAAAAAAAAAAAAACACGAAAATCCAGGCTTCTATTTAAAAAAAAAAAAGTCTATTACATCTTTTGCTGTTATACTAAACTTGTTTGTTTGACCCTAGAGGTTCATTTGCATGCGCACCCATAAAACAAACAAACAAACAAAAGGCACCTGATTCACCATTATCTGTAGATGTCATTAATATGCTGCTTAGCTAATTCTTCCAGATCATTAAAAAATATATACACATTATCTTGTGGTTCTCTTCAATTTGATAGGTTTTCAATAATCATTACCTCTTTGGACAGTTTATTAAGCATTTACAATTTCTTTATCCAATTCAGTTAATTTGGTATGTGAGAATTCAAAAAGAATTACTTTCTCAAAATCATGATATTTAACATCTATAGCCTTTTTTTAATCAAGTAATTCTATAAAGCTATCAAGGAAAGCAATCAGGTTTTTGTATGATGATTACTACTTTAAATCTTTGGTTCTGCTTCCATTATCTTATAGATGTTTACACATTCTTAATAATGTTATTTCATCAGTCTATTAGGAATTGAAATTAAACTAACTGGATGCTAATTTTTCTTTTTAAAAACAATATACTAAATTTCCCCTGCTAATTCTTCATTATTTCTAGTACTAAAACCCAACACTTTTTCCTAATTTTTTTTTTTTGGGGGGGGGGCAAAATTCTGAACGACAACACAGATAGCACCAACTCTATCGGAAGACGGAAAAGATGATCATGGCCCATGGGTATGATTTGAGATCACTGAGCACATACCACTACCTATCATTCAACTTGTTATGCTTTCATTGCTTTCAGTCTTGAAGGTTTTTGCCTTTTGTAAAATCCCGGAACATTATGTAATTTTTTACAAGGTGTTTAACAGTGAAAATTGTTTGTTGTTTGTATAAAATGAAGCAGAGGTGCTTGCCTTTGTTCATTTAAGCCTAAACTCTAGGGGACACACACAGTCCCTCTAAGTAAGGAGCTGAAAGGCTTAGAGACATTAGTTAATAACTTTTAAATTTTGAGCTGTGTTAATATGTCATTTATAAAAAATTTCAGACCTAGAGAATCAGAATCCTCCACAAGATGTTTATCAGAATTAAAAAAAAAAAAAAAAACTATGTTCCCTAAAATCCCATTATATTCAAATATTCATGAGAGGAAAATAGATTATTATCATCAAGTAACAATTACTACATTAATGCAGATTTGTTTTCAGCCCCAACTGAAGGACACAGAAATAGGATACCTGGAAATGAAGATATGCGAAATAAGGTAGATGGAACCAAGAATATAAAAGAAGTAATGACCCTATGGAAACCTGATCATTTTCTTTGAAATAATTACTTGATTAAAGGAACTCAGTATCAAGGATTTGGAAAAGCACCAAGAGGCAATCAATCTAGTAGGATGAGTAGGAACAGACCTCAGACCATTTTCATCATACCTCAAATTTCTCCTTGGGCTAATCCTAAATGAAAAATATTTCCTTGGCTTCCAGAATTATATGCCTCCACAGTTCCCCTAACGTAGGGAAGGGAGGGGGGAAGGAAGCAGGAAAATGGGGAAACAAGTCTAATGATGTATGACTCAGCACTTCGGTATACTTGTTTCCTATAGAGAAAAACTGACAAATCCATGTGTATGTGTAACCAAGCATTTTAAAATGCATTTTTGTAGTAGTATTATTACAATGATCTTCAATTCAGAAAAATGGAATGAATTTTGCTCCCAGAGTTAAATACTACCATTAAAAAGCAAGTACAGTGTTATCTCAAGGACAAAGAAAAATCGTCATCATTTGGCAGAGGAATTCATGTGTCATGGCCTAGATTCCTTTGAAACTCTTGAAAGGAAGGACAAGTTATATATAATAACCACCGTGGTGTTGCTAGTAAAATTCTGTTTTACACACAAAGATAATTAAGAGTGACAGGAGCAACTCACTTTGTTTATAGCTCCTGCATACTAACACTTCCCCATGTTCTGAGAGGAAGCTTTGTGCAAACACTATGTAAAACCATGAATAGTTAGAAGTATAAGGATTTTATCACTGACCCATAAAAGTAATCATTTCATAAGCCAGTGTGATAATCATTTTTGAGCAAGGGACCCACGTTTTCATTCTGCACTGTGACCTGCAAACTGTGCAGCTGTCCTGGTCCTGCTTCTCGAGGTACGGTGTGAGGGTCAAAAGCATCAGTATCACCTGGAGACCTTGTTAGACTCTGGTTCTCAGGCTCCATCCAAAACCTACTGAATTGAAATCTGTATCTTAAGAGGATCTCGGCAATATTAACACACATGTTAGAGTAGGAGGAGTACTGCTCTATTAGAAGTAATTCTACATTAAGATAAAAAGAACTTTCAAAAATACCATGCTGTGCAGGGTACATGACAAATGGTTCAAAAATCAAGCAACCTGTGAGATTAAACAGTAACTAATGAAGTGAAGTTATTTTGTTTTACAGAATTCAATATAGGGGCACCTGGCTGGCTCAGTCAGGATAGCATCCGACTCTTGATCTCAGGGTTGTGAATTCGAGCCCCATGCTGGATGTAGAGATTACTTAAAAATAAAATCTCAAAAAAAAAAAAAAAAAGTATAGTACTGTTAAAGGCTATTTGTTTTCCTGCCAAATTCATATGTTGAAGTCTTCTTCCAGCTCTTCTGAATATGATGTATTTGGAGAGAGGGTCTTTAAAGAGGAAATTAATTTAACATAGGTTTTTAGGATGAGCTTTAATCCATTATGGCTGCTCTCCTTACAAGAAGAAGAGACCGTAACACAGACACCCACAGAGGGAAGACCACAGGAAGACACAGAAGAGAGAAGATGGCCACGGAGAGAGGCCTCAGAAGCAGCAACCCCACCAATACCTTGATCTCAGACTTCCACCCTCCAGAACTATTGAGGAAGTAGGTTTCTGCTGTTTAAGTCACTCAGCCTGTGGTACTTTGTTGTGGCTGCATATCAAAATATAGTTTCTTTCTGACAATGTCCATGAACTGACTGAACTGTCAACTTTCAATGCATAATTCCATTTAATGGAGAAATGTTATCAAGTGTTGTTTTTCAAAATTTTTCAATTGGCCCGACATATCAGAATCCCCAAATGATTCCATGCATAGGAGGCATATGTCAATACAGCAATAGAGATTTCCTCATAATTCCTAATGGCTAAACACCTAGAAATTGTAAGTGGAAGGAAGCAGGAAAATGACAAGTCATCTTAAGATGGCCCAATACTAACCTCTATTTCTGCCATTTAGACAGACTGTAAACATCACCCAACCAGAATCACTTCATTCACTTACAAAATATATGTACAAACTTATGAAATTTCATACACTTACTTTTCCATGAAAAGCCAACTGCCATTCCCACTCTGGGTTTTACTAACATAGAGATAATTATAGCTTATATGACAACCGATCTAAGCAGAACACCCTTCTCAATCTTCTGTTAATCTTTTCTCCATCACTGCAGATGGGCAGTGGGTCACATTAGCCAGGGGAATTCATATGCTTGTGGCAACTGGGACTGTTGACCAACCATTTTCCAAATCTAATTTAAAATTAGTGCTAGGGGCGCCTGAGTGGCTCAGTCAATTAGGCGTCTGCCTTCGGCTCAGGTCATGATCCCAGGGCCCTGGGATCGAGCCCCACATCGGGCTCCCTGCTCAGCGAAGAGCCTGCTTCTCTCTCTGCCTGCCACTCTGCCTATCTGTGCTATCTCTCTGTCAAATAACTACATAAAATCTTTAAAAAAAAAAAAAAAATCAGTGCTAAAGGGGGAACAAGGCTCAGAACATCCACTCAAAGGGTCCTAGAAATTGTGAGAAATCAAATGTGATTTTGTATCTATTTCTTTCTCAAATACATGAGGTGCTGCCTGGGTGGCTTCTCTGTTTTCCCCTGGTTACTAACTTCCTTCTTGCGGAGCAGAAGAAAGGAAAGACACAATCCTTTACTTGAAAATTGTAATTGTAAATAACCCATAGTTGACTACATTCTCACTGACTCATAGTATAATTCTGTTACTTATAATTTTAAAACTGGGGGGGAGGGTGTTATAGTTGGAAACTCAACTAAATACAAGCAAGGAAAACACTAACTTTGATTTTTCCTGTTAGCAAAGAGGTCATCATCAAGAGCACCAATAAACATCCCTGTCCAATAAGGATTAAGTTTAAACATTCATCCTAGTTTGCATAGAGAATCATTTCTAAAATGGATCCTAAAAGCAGAAACTATAGATGGGAATGTCCACAGAGTCTAGATGTGTCCCCTATGGTCTTTCCTATAGAAATCCAGCCTCTTTAAAACATACATGAGCTAATCTTTAAAGCCTGTGTCTAGGAGTAGCTGGATTGGGAGAAGACACTTCAGGCAGAGTACCCAGATGCCTAAAAAAAAAAATCTCTTCCTGTCATTACTGTGGTCATTTACTAAATCTCCCCCACCCCCTTCCTCCCTCTGCTCCTGGCCCAGAGACTGGAGTGCATTGGTAGGATTGATATGAAACAGGGACAGGAAGGAGGAGAAAATAAGCCCCACACACCATTCCAGAGGCCCCCAGCTCCAGTCATGAGGACGAGCTTGTCCCCAGGCCCCTACCATACTCTACTTCTTTCATCTACCTCCAGTAATGAAACAACCACTTTTGAGCCTGGACCTTCTTTCAAAGAAAAAAATAAATCTTACTTTATCTCTATGTGTGCCCAACAGTTCTCTATTACCAAATGTCTATAATTAATAAATGTGATCTTTCTGGGGTTTTTTTTTAAATTAAATATAAATGGAATGAATAAGGGGAAAGAGACACAGAAAATGAAGTATAAATGTCTTCATTCATTCTCTCATCCAACCAACAGTGGAGTGTCTACCATATGTCAAACACCATTCTACACACAGGGGATACAACAGTGAGCCAGACGAAGATGCTACTCTCCTGAGTTTACATGACACTAATGAGTTGGTATCAGTAAAGTAAGAATTTAAAAAGGAGGATGTGATGGAGAATGACTTGATCAGGAAAGATGTCTCTGAGTGTCAAGACTGAAAACAAGCCCCAAGACAAGGAGGAGGAACCCATGGATATCAAGATGAAGGAATAGAATTCCCAGCAGGGAGATGAACTAGTGCAAGATCCTACTCTAGAAATGAACAGGGTAGGCTCAAAGAGCAAAAAGATATCCCCTGTGGCTAAAGTGTGGGTGAGTAAGGTAAGCTGAGGGAGATTTGGCCAGGGTTAGGAGATTCTGAACTCAGTGTGGCCAAGCTTAAAATCTGAGTTTCACTGCTTCGGGGACAAGACAATATAATAACAGTTATAAGAAACAGTACTCTATGCTACAGTGGGCATAAGATGAAATGGGTGGTAACGCAAGCAGAGAAGCCATAAGGTCACTGTGCCAAGGGAAAGATTAACAATGACCTGGAATACACAGGGACCATGATTTCCAATATACTCCAGTTAGCAACATCATGATTAAGTTCTTCACTCTCAGATTCCAAACTTTCTCTTCCTAACCTTTAGTCCTACCCACAGACCCAACCTTTAGGAAACCCAGACTATCCACCAAATTAAGAAGAAAAATCCTTATCCTTTATTCAAGGCTCTCCACAAAATAGACCCAACTTATTTTTCCAGATTCATAATGCCCTATTCCCAGTGAAGCATTACACACTCACTCTTCCCTTCATACTACTTAGAACTTGCCTATATTCTATTATCTGGAACAGAACTGACAACAAATTCCATGACAAGAGAAGGTGAAGCCTCCCTACTTTGAATCACCTGGGACATCAACTTTCTCTCTCTGGGTGGCAACTAAGGCAAGGATAAAAGTTACAACACAGATTGAGTAATTGACATACCCCTTCAGCTAGAATACTGGGATGCATTCTATTCCATTAGCATTCTATTAGAATCCTCCATATAATACTCAAATAGAGCCTCCTTTGCTAACCCTCCTATCAAAGCCTACCATGTTCTAGGCAACACATAAGGAATGTCATTTATGTAATCGCATTTAACTCTCTCAATTCAATGACCAAGCATAAAAATGCATACTCTGCAAATAATGAACTAAGTCTCAAGAGATAAAACTGGTCCAAAGTAACACAAAAAAGACAGTGTCAGAATTAGACTTCCCTAGGATCTCGGACACTGCTTCTTCCCTGTCCCATTATACTCATTCAATAGATGGTTACTCCAGGCCAGAAACTGCTCTGATACTATAGATGCAAAAGAGAGTAACAAGAAAGACAAATGGAAGTTGCATCTTACTGTAACTTTTTAAAAGAAATGTGCAGGGAGAAAGACATAATTATGTTATTAATGTGGGTTTGAGGTAAAATGCTATGGGGTAGAGAGTAGGAAGATAATAAAAAAGCAAGAAAGTAAAAGAGGGAAATGATGGATGGGGAAACTAATATTTGCATGATAGAGGTTCATAGCCTAAGTAATCAAGTTAGAATAAATTCTGAACCTGCTTCAAAACACATTAGGTGCATATATACATATGCATACATATACATATATACACAGATATATACATGCATATATACTTAAAGGTTTATTTAAAATTCAACAAATAGTTCTTAATCACTTTTTTATTGGGTGTGTAAAATAAATGTTACAATGACAGACATAAATATACCATATTGATAGTCACCATAGAGTTAATACACACCGTTATGATATAGAAATGTGTACCATTTGTAATCACCTCTTTAGATTAACTAGCACGTGCATACACACACATACACCTTCCAGCACTGGACCCTATAAATCACTGAATACCTCAGCACTATTAGAAAACATTAATTCAATTCCTCAAGCTAAATTACATTTCACAATTTCCATCAATGGACTTGAATAGAACCTTGAGATGATTAATGTTTTATCAGCGATTACCCAGACAGAGGAACAGAGAGCCTGCCATTTCGAATTTAGAATGTTAGTTCAGTAACCACTGATGAAGTAAAGACCTGAGCTATCATTTGCATGAGCATTATTATTTAAATTTAGTAAAAACTTGAGAAAGTTTAACTTATTTAGGAATTCATTTCTGTCATTTAAGACTTGATACTGTTTTTTTGCTAAAAGCCAAGAGACGAAGATTTTGAAATCTTAGAAATCTCAAGGCTAAATAAGGTGGATAATTCTATGATCTGAGCTCCAGAAAGGAATGTTGGCATGGCCTTACAAGCTTCTGCTACTCAGGTGTTTGAAGCTAAACCATTCTTCATGGATTTACACTTATTATAGCCTACAATTATGACTTATGCCTCTTCCCAAGCCCTCAGACTATAGCTTCCTTTTCTACCTCACAGAGAGCAAAGAAAAGGTTTATTGCTTTAACAGTCAATCGTATGCCCTAAGGACAACACAGAGTACAGGGACATGTTCTGTTAGAAAAGACCTGTTCAATCAAAGCATGCTATTTGAAGGACCTAATATGTGTGTAATCAATTTGTAAAAAACAGTGTCTTTGAAATGACCCATAATTTACACTTAATTTAATGACTATTACATTTAAACTTGTATTTCCAACTTCTAGAAAGCCTTAATAATATCGTATGCAGTCATTTCTGTTACACAAAAATGAACTTAGATGGGCTTCTCCAAGATTTTTCTTAACTTTATGACCCATTTATACAAATATACTTATCACTGTAGCCTGTATAAAAAGCTCTTCACTCTCTGGCTTTCCTAGACACCAGAAAAACTCAAGAATGCAGACTAAGTAATCTCAGGTGTGATAAAGATAGGATTAGTCTATCCAAAAATCCTGTAGGCAGATGAGGACAGTAAAAGGACAATGGGCTTTAAAAACAAGTCAAATCTAGGATTTTATCCTAACACTGGCACTTTGGATGTGGGGCATCTTGGCAAGGGGACTCTCTGGACTTTAGTTTCTTTATAATAGCACAGTGGGCTGTTTGCCTCTTAAAAAAGACAGCAGTCCTTAAAATACCTAGGACAGAGACATGCAAATAGTAGACACATAGTAAAGGATACAATCATTATTTTTATTATTAATTTGCTTATCAAAAACACTAAACTTGAAGCTGGAATTCTACAGTTCAGGAATTTATAAGAACTTCTTAAGGCTTAAAAATCAAAATATTCTTGGGGCACCTGGGTGGCTCAGTCGTGAAGCACCTGCCTTCGGCTCAGGTCATGATCCCAGTGTTCTGGGATCAAGCCCCGCATCGGGCTCCCCGCTCGGCGGGAAGCCTGCCTCTCCCCCCTCCACTCCCCCTGCCTGTGCTACTCTCTCACTGTGTCTCTCTCTGTCAAATAAATAAATAAAATCTTTAAAAAATATATATATTCCTTAAAAATATCAGGAATCAGACTCGAACCACAGTTTGTGAAATTCTGTTTTCCTGTTCTAGCTTTAAAGAAGTCAAAACGGCCTCTGATTAAATTTTAAAAGCTCATTCTTGTGGGATGGGGAAGAGGGGTAAGAGATTTATTTTTCTCTCAGCATGGCAAAGATTAATAAACTGAAAATACTAAACAGTATACAGTAGAAATTTCTATTGCAAAATATTGGCATAAGTATTTACTAAATGTCCATTCAGAATTTTAAAGAAATCCTTTAGAAACCTAAAAATAAAAGATTTTTTTGCTTGCAACTAGAACTTAAAATCTACTACAAAGTGCTACAGAGTATGACTACACCCCAAAAAGCACCCTACAAAACATGACGTCTCCAGTTTGGTTAAATTTCAAGTTGATTTCACTACATTTTCTTACTTTTGTTCATGTGTATGCAATGGCATTCCAAACGCCAATTATAGTAATGCTTTTCAGTCTTATCTATCTAAACTATTTCAAGAAAGGAGGGTGGCTGATACCGTAACTTAGTCACATTTTAAGACAAAAATTAGTTTATGTATGCTGCAGTGTAATAAATTGATCTTTTTCAATGAAACAGACACAAAATAAAATTTTATTTTTCACTTAGTTATTTCATTTTTTTAAGATTTTATTTATTTATTTGAGAAAGAGAGAGAAAAAAAAAAGCATGAGCAGGGGGAGGGGCAGAGGAAGAGGGAGAAGCAGGCTCCCTGCTGAGCAGGGACCCCCCCCCCCCATGTGGGACTCCATCCCAAGACCCTGGGATCATGACCTGAGCCAAAGGCAGACACTGAACCAAGCCACCCAGGTGCCCCTCACTTACTTATTTCAAATTTTAAAAAGCTCATTATTTAGATTAAAAATATTCTGTCTCAGTTTATGCATTAGAATTATCTTGGTTTTCTTTTTCCTATTCTTGTTCAAATGTCAAATAACCAATGAGGATAAAAACTTTATTTTACCCTTATGATGCATACCAATTCTTTCCATAATTTGTAAGTGGAAGTAGATACCACATTAACCCTTAAGAACGAAATTTTGTTCCAATTATTGCTTTTATTCCCGACATCTAATACAAGTTCAATACTATGGAGTCACTACAGATCAGGTGAGACTTGGCACATCAGCGCAGATAACCTCAGGGTCACCCAAGTTTGCATGCAACGTTCATCTAACCCTAGTCTTTAACCCCTCCTTTTTTGGAAAATGTGCTCACGTGAACATAACTGAATACAGACTTTCCTTCTCTTACATATGCACAAATTGACAAAGCCCTACAGAAAATGCGAACTCACCCCACAGGCGCCTAGCCCATTTCCAGAGCTGGGAAGACGAGAGAGGAGAGAGGAAGGTAAGGGCAGGTGTATCCCTTTCATGCAGTACTCTCAAAGAGAGCTGAGGCTAAGCAGTGGCAATTTTTAAAATATTATCTCAATCTTAAGTCTAGAGAGACACTGCGAAAGAGAATAGGGATTTAACTAGCTTTAGGCACATAAATAAGAAATCGCTCCCAGCTGTTGAGTTTAAATATAGAAAGGACAAATTTTACACCCCCAGAGCCAAAGAAATTCCAAGAATGTGCTTTATCAGAGAAACACCGAAAACCCCGAAAGTTCCTAATGGAATGGTCAAGGAAACAGTCCTGGAGCGTTAAGCTCCAGCAAGGATAAGTTAGGAGCTGATGGGCCCTGAAGATTATACTAACATAAGAACAGCTGGGAAGGACCTGGTCTTCTCAGTAGCTCTGCCTGGGTGGTGACAGCAGGACAGCAGCAAAAGCTGCTACAAGAACCGAGACCCTCAGAGGCATAACTGTACCTCCACTACTATGTTTATAATTTCCTCATAATTTTTTGGTTTTGCTTATATTTATATAATATGGCTATATATTATACATGTTATGTATTTGTATATTTTTTTGATTAAAATTATCCCAAAGTTTTAATGGGACAACTTGTTTAGAAAAACAATTTTCACTATACTGTGATTTAAAACATTGCTTCTGAGGGAAACTAGGCCTAAGAAATAATCTCATTTTCTATGTGTGGCGAAGATACAGTTGGGGCAAGCTGGAGTACACATGTGGCGAGCAGAAAAGGAGAAACCAAAGTCTCTGGGCATGGGGACCAGGAAAGCCACTCTCCCCAGTCACCCTGTCCCGTAGCTGGTTCTCTGCTAAGCCATGCTGGGGAACCACTGTCTCCAGAAGCATGAAAGCTGACTGTTACCTTCGTAAGCAATTAATCTTAACTAATTGCTCTTGAAAAAACACATGATTCCAATTTTTGTCATTTGGGGGTCAATTACTCTTTTGTCTGGTTATGATTCTAAAGTAGTGACTTTCTTGCAGACCCTGCACCCATCTCTATAAGAACCTAGCAAAACATAACCCATGAACTCCAAAATCTTTTTTTTTAAACTTTGAAGATCTTTATCTACCTCAAAAATGAACTTAAAAGTAACAACTATTACCCACAAATGTCCGTCTACAAGAGTTGAAAAGAAATCTTTAGCTAAGAACTGCAGGATATATTTAATTATGCATATATTCATATCATCTACTTAAGATACTGAGAGAGTAAATTCTACTATGTTCTGAAGGGCCAGAAGGAATCTCTGAAGTTCCTGCAAAATGAAGGTGAGGCTTAATAAGTAATGCCTGTTGAAAGGAAGAACACAAAGATACAATTATGAAAAACACACATGACAAATATAGGGAAATTGGAATTTTAAATACAAATAAAATACTGGAATATGAAATCAGCACCAGATGTCAGATTAAAATTAAACTTTCAGCTGTATTACAAGGAATTGTCCAACCTGGAATAACATATTTTAGTATTCAAAAGTAAAAAGTAGTGGGGCATCTGGGTGGCTCAGTCAGTGAAGCACCTGCTTTTGGCTCAGGTCTTGATCCCAGGGTCCTGGGATCGAGTCCTGCATCGGGCTCCCTGCTCAGCAGAGATCCTGCTTCTCCCTCTCCTTTTCCCTCTGTGATTTCTCCTGCTCTCACTCTCTCTCAAATAAATAAATAAAATCTTAAAAAAAAAAACCCACAAAAGTAAAAAGTAGAACATTCTATTCATGTAACACTATAAGTGTCCAAACCACTTTCTTGGTAATATCAGGTTAAAAAAAAAAAAAAGAAAAATGAAGTGAGGGAAGAAAGAATGTTCATATGTGAGGCTCTTTTTCTAAAATATGTATTAAACTTAACTGTTATCAGGCATGCTTCAGTCTACAAGACTTCAGGAATAAACTGGGTTGTACCCCAGCACCAAAAGCATTGAAAACTGTAAAAAAACAAACAAAAAACCTAGGGCCAAGATCTCGTCAATAAGCCCTGGGGTTACCAAGAGTCAAGAGTTATGAACAGCTTCTAATAGAGGGCACAATGCTGTTGCTATGATGATCTGAACACTCCCCAGTGTGCCCAGCATGAAAGCCTAAGCTACTCAGCTCAGCTCAGCTCAGAAGGCAGGCTTCCAGGATCCAGCCAGCCCCCTGCCCCTCTACAACCAGAACCGCACACTGACTCAAGGGTTTCAGACATAAAACCATGTCACAGCTTCTCCCTTGGCCAGGAAGGTCCTTGCTCCTCCTCCTGCAGCAAAACTGACTCAGTCCACATTCAAGGTCAAGTCAAAAGTCTTCCTCATTCACCATCATCACCTCTCTCTTGCTTCCACATGCCCCCAAACAAAACAAGTCCCACACACAACTGGACTAAATATTCCTTTACTGTCACCATCACTATACTCTGAGCACAACTCCATCATAACTCCTAGCATAAGTATGGCTTGGAATGATCACAGCTATAACTAATCCCCCACTAAAGGCTAAAACTCTTAGTCTAGACTATACACCCGGGTCTGAGTACATACAGTGTTTGACACATTAGGGGTAAACGAATGATAGCTACTCTTCACTTAGGCCACACCTGAACCCACGGCTCACACCATGATCCACTTCCAGTTATCACTTGGCTTCTGTTACTTATTAACCTAATCTTGGACATAAGTCAGTATGACTTATATTAACCGTCATCTGTTACTTCCACTCCTCGGCAGATTATACCAAAGAGGCATTTATAACTAAAGTGTAAACTACCGGGGTGCCTGGGTGGCTTAGTAGGTTAAGCATCTGCCTTTGGGTCAGATCATGGTCCCGGGGTCCTGGGATCGAGCCCTTTGTGGACAAGACAAAGTAGGGTGTTCAACATTGTACTGAGGTCCTAATGAGTGGAACAAAGCATAAAGAAGAAATAAAAGGTGTAAGGACTAGAAAGGAAGAATAAAAACTCTTTACAGAAAACATGTGGAATGTCTGAAATAAAAAAAAAAAAAAAACAGCATCGAGTGTTGAGATAATAAAAAAGGAATACCCATATATCCACCGGTAGACATGTGTAAGAATGTTCACAGGAGATGTACTCAGAAGAGCAGAGAGAACTGGGTTCGTGTGAAGACAAGGGGGGTGGATGGTCTACCCCAGGTATGGGCAATAAGGAGTAGATGCAAGAGAATTTTGAAACAATTTTTGTTTTAAGTAGCTCCACACCCAACATGGGGCTTGAACTCACGACCCTGAGATTAAGAGTCTCATGCTCT
Organism: Mirounga leonina; assembly: GCF_011800145.1. Lineage (NCBI taxonomy): Eukaryota > Metazoa > Chordata > Mammalia > Carnivora > Phocidae > Mirounga > Mirounga leonina. Next base: position 1,922,131 of record NW_023270642.1, read on the forward strand.
ACCGACTCAGCCAGCCAAATGCCCCAAAACAATTTTTTTTAAAAAACACTAAAAGTTAGGCTCCTTTTTAATATCACCAATTACTAGCAATTTCAAACAGTATCAATGATAAAACCTCCTCCCCCAAAGAATCCTTTTATTGGTCAAAGTTCTAAATCATTGTTACAGTTACTATTAAGTGGTTTTCTTTTTTTTAAGATTTTATTTATTTGACACAGAGAGAGAGAGCACAAGCAGGAGGAGCAGCAGAGAGAGAGGGAGAAGTAGGCTTCCCGGTGAGCAGGGAGCCCAATGTGGAACTCGATCCCCGGGCCCTTGGGATCATGACCTGAGCTGAAGGCAGAAGCTTCACCGCTTCACCAACTGAGCCATCCAGGAGTCCCTGTTAAGTGGTTTTCATATTCAAATTAGCATATGTTTGTTGCTTATGTCTTAGTAAACACTGTTTTTCACCTGGAGGTTAACTCAGGGAACTAGTCATGGAGCTGCCCCACCTCCTCCCACGGCTCACCACCGCACAGAACTCCACTACACAGACTCGTTTTGAGTAAGTTCCAAACTGCGTGAAATCATTCAACCTTGCACCAGGCACACTGTGTTTCTCCAATCCCTGTGGTTTTACATGGATCTGAATTTTTAAAATGATGGCAGAGTGGTTGCAATAATAAATATGGCTGGTGTTATTTCAGTTCTGTCATTCTATGTAGGTCCTTGGACTTTTTCTTGGTGCTTAACATTTTTCAACTGTGGGGACATCATTTGAAACTGACTAGAACAATTCCCCAAGAAACAAAGACCTTGCAATTCTTGGAATTTATCGCAAAATGGAATTCTTATGACTCTCTGCCAAACGTCTATCTAAGTTTAAGATTTTTCCTAACCACTTACTTATATAGAGGTTGGTGCTTTATGTGAAAGAAAATTTTCAAAATTAAAAATTATAATAATAAATAAGTGTTCTTTGTTGAACCACCTACAAAGGTAGATCAACAAATCTGGCTATGCTATCTACTGAACATGAATATAGGACATAAATTCTGACAAAAGGGGAGAAGGCAAAAACAGCAACAGGCAATGTGCTCCTCAGCACTGTGATGGACCAAGATATAGGTAGGTATACAATGTGCGCTTTTCGGGAAAAAAACTTAAATGTAACTAAAACCTACTCATCTATTTCTTTCTTTTTTTTTTTTTGGTAAGCTGACATGATTAAATATTGGAAATTCACTAATGGAAAATTTTCACCTCATTTCTTTCCTGGCGGTTATCATTATGTGTTTCATGTCGTAAATATTCATGAGAATAATTTGGTTGTATATTAGGGTGGTGTACCACTGGCCTGTGCTGGGGTCAGACACCTCAGGGGCACCACTGATGTGAAGCAACCCCAAACTGGAAATAATTCAAATGTCCAACAGCACTAGAATGGATAAAAAAGTGCCATAATCACACAGAATACCACACAAAAGTAATACTGCCGTATCAAACAACCTGGATAAATTTTACAGACATAAAAAATGAGCAAATGCAGTCGGAAACAGGAGCACGTATAACATATTACTCCGTTTCTGTGAAGTTCAAGAAGAAAAAACTAACCCATAGTGATGAACTGGAACAATGGGCAGGGGTACTGACTGCCCTTTGGCAAAATGGGCACAAGGAGTCTTCTGGGCACAGGAAATATTCTATATCTTAATCTGGGTGGCAGTTACATGGGTTTAAAACCTACATAAAAATTGTTCAATCTTTCACTGTATGTAAACTTGACTTTTTAAAGATCTTCTGTACTGTCCATACATGCCTACAATTAACAGAAAGAGACACTGAGGTTCAAAAAATGTAAAACATGTATCAAGATCATTAGTACTTAAAAAATTGTTAGGTATAGTTAAAAGTAGTTGACAAATAGTAGTGCTGTGTTTTTTAATTTCAAAACACTGTATCCTTTAATGTGAAGGACGGTTTGGTAGTGAGAGGTTAATGCAAAGAAGAAAGCAGTCAAATACCAGAGCAGCAAATGGCTATCAAAATTAAGCAGAGTGTACAGGACTTGAGAGAGTATATCAGAAAAATAAACATGCTTTGACAATGATTCTTTGCTGGCACCTTGTCAAAGTGCCCCGGATTGAAGCAACAGTGCCTTGGTGGGCTGCAAGTTCAAATTAGAAAGGACCACCTACATAGTATTTTGCAGCTCTGGTGTTAATAAAGTTGCATCCTTGTCTCCCTTAAGAGCTCATCTTTGTCCATGATGGCACTGTGCCCTTGGCAGAGAAGATCCGGCACATTCCAAGAGTCCCAGGGGTTAATATTCTTTGCCCAAGGACAAATCTGCAAAGGTTGTCCCTTCTGCCTAGTTCCCTCCAAAATAATGCAAAAAGGAATACAAACAGTATAGGAACACATTGAAAAGTGGATACTCAATTCAGGATGGGACAGTCCCCTCTGTGTTTAAGGAAAGAATCTACCAGTCTATCAGAGTTCAGAACTCAGAACAGAACCACAATTATCAAAGCAATTAGCAAAGAGGAAGAACTCCAACAACTCACTGCTTTGCCCAAGACTTCATGACCAGAAGCCATGTGAGACCATAATATACATCCCAGAATATAAGATAGAAAGTATAAGGAGAAGAAAGGGAAAGTGAGGACAAGATGCAAAATAGGAAAATATAAAATATACATGTAGCAGTCATGGGGAAAAGAGAAAGGTGGACAGATGTTCAGCTGGTTTAGGCCACTGCTCAGAGTTCAATGAAAGACAACAACCAAAAGCATGGTACACAGAGAAAACTGTCCAAGTGCCCTCATGCCCTTCAAGACCCAAATCCTGGAGGAGGGTGGTAACAGTCAAAGGTCCAAGACACATTCAAGAACAAGAAATTCAAAAACTATCTCATTTTCCCCCCACAAACCTGCTACCTTGAAATCTTATCAAAAGGGTTGATACCCTCATTTCACTAAAAGGGCCCCCAAAGCAAAGGTCAAATGTCCAAATGAAATATACCTCTGGGGGTTATGAAGCTGTTACCAGTCAATAAATGCAAGTAATTTCTTGTTAGTCTTGCCAGTTTTCAAAGGAGACTATATATGGATACGCATGTGGGTGGGTGTCTAAAGGTGTATGCTTGGGTGGGAGGGGAAGATGATAGCAGAACATGGGTACCTCAAACCCAGGCAGAGTAGCGAAGAGAATGGAGGAACAGGAAAAAGAGGAGGCTGGAGTAGAAGAAGCACGCCTGAGACAATTTCCTTCATCAAGGTAGCATGCCGTGGAGCAGGATTTCCCAGGATTTCTTTGGGCTTACTGGTTTTTTATGGGCCTAAGTGGGTGAAGAACCTACATTTCTATAAATGTTACCATTATCAGCAGGACAGCCCTACCACAGCTGAGACATGTAAGGCGTTGTCCAGATTTATAGATATATGCATTATTTTTGTGGTAAAAAGGCAAACTTGAAAAATGTACTTCGGCACAAATCTTAATCTTTGGGGGTCAATCTAAGTTCCTCAAAAGGCAGTACCAAATTTTCTGCATTTTACAGATCTCAAAACTGATAGCTTTGCCCCATCCCACCCACAAAGTCATTACTCCAGATACATTAAAACCATAAAAATATTCCATCATTTTTCAGATAAATTCACAACACATGCAATCCCAATTTGCAAACAACCCTCCAGGGTACACACAAATGTGCTAAAAACCGCAACGCTTCATAGTCATATCAGAAATAATAGATGAGAGCATTCCCAAGATGAGGCTTAAGTGATGAGTTTTGCGCCAACAATAGGAATTCTTAATGTGTAACAGCTAGAAGAACAGTTGAATAATTAAGTAATTTCCTGGGATATTGGGAGAGGAAAAAGTGTAAGTGGAAAATAAACAGATTAAAAGAAAGGGATACTCTGTGTGGTACACAAACTGTGATAATTACACAAATTCTGAATGGCATTTACCCTAGGTGATACCTGTTTTTATAATGTTTTTTTCTGTTCCAAATGTGTTGAGAACATAGAGGAAAGGTAAGTTCATCTTTCGACACCTATCAGACATTCCTGTTTGTGTCATCTGCCACCCCTCAGAGCTCATTCTGCAGTCCGTGGGAGGGCCGGGGGTTAACCAGCAAGGAAGCATCCAATTCAAAGGACGGACAAAGCTAGGTCAACCCTACCCTGCTCTGCTCTCTAGTATTAGAATCAAGAAAGCGTTGTGAGAGTAGAAGCATGGCAGGCTTCATAGGAGAAACCCACTCGTGCATTAGCTCAGAGCCTCGCACTTGATTAAATCGCTGTTGTCAACATCTTGAAATTCCTAATTTTTTTTTTTTTAAACCAAGTGCCCTGCACATTCATTTTGCACTGTGCCTGGCAAATTATGTAGCCAGTCCTGAGTAAGAGTCTGGTTTGTCCGTAGGCACTCACTTGTCTCCCTAGCTGCTATTCGGACCCTTCCATCCACTACCATGCTGTGCAGGCCAGATTGTGTCTCCGTCTCAAAAAAACAATAGAGAAGGGCAGTTCTCATCAAAAACTAGCCCAGCATTGTAGGAACAGGACACTCTTCAAACAACTAAACCTTCATGCAGACAGTATTAAGAGAAATCTACCCTGAGAGGACAGCCAGGAATGTTCCCAGATAAGCTGAAGTGTGACATACAGACTGGTATTACTCTTCAAAGGAAAAAAAGCATGTACATATGAAGACTAAATATAAGGAAAATAATAAGGAATATAATGATCACGGTTGAACTACATTCATTCACTAAAGAATATTTGTGGAGTTCCCAGAACACACTAGACATGTTAGAAGTTGCTTTGTTTTTTTCCTTTGACCATGTTGGTAGTGATAGCATTTTGTTTTGTTTCGGTCCATAATCTTTATTGATTCTGAGTAAAATAAAATTGCCAAACACTTATATGAATAACTCTAGGTTTTATAAAGTGTGCTACCCAACAGGACAATTAGAAAATACTCATAGCTTTTAGGGCACCTGGGTGGTTCAGTCAGTTAAGCATCTTGACTCTTGACTTCAGCTCAGGTCAAGATCTCAGGGTCCTGAGATGGAGCCCCGCTTTGGGCTCCATACTCAGCAGGGAGTCTGCTTGAGATTCTCTCTCTCCCTCTCCCTCTGCCCCTCCCCAACCCTCTCTGTCTCTCTCTCTCTCTAAAACAAATAAATAAATCTTTAAAAAAAAACTCATAGCTTTTGATTACTGAAAATATAGACAAAGTTTATTTATATTTGCAAGTTCCATGCACTAAACTGTGTGTGTGTGTGTGTGCGTGGCAAACTTGAAAATTTTCAACTCTTCCATGATTTTAGAAAGTAAGCAGGACCCACTGAAATACATTCATGCAATGACAAGAAAAAAATGCGTGACTTTTTTTTTTAAGTCCTCAATGCTAAAAACATTCTAGTCCCTGGACAACTTAAGAGACTTGAAAACAGTCTATTTCATGTTGCTTGCCAAACTCAGTCCTGAAAATGGAAGAAAATCATGAATCTGGAATTAGGCAAAATAAGGACCAGTCTATTTACATTCATTAATGCTTAAATGGCTGCATAAAGTAAAATTTTGAGATGGCAGGGAAAATAAATTATAGCTTTCAGAGGTATTCAGTGTTTGCTAGTTACTTGTAAAATGCAAAGTAATACAAATATGAATATTTGCCACCCCAATTCTGTACCTTATAGTAGACATGTTAGTGCCATAACCTTGCCTAGCAGCTGAGTTACTTCAGTTAAATAACCATAGTCCGCAAACTAAAAATGGAAAGGAAATAAGCTAATCAAAATGTGAAAATTTCCTGGCAATATGAAACATTTTACAAGAAAGCATAACCCTTTTAGAGACATTATCTAACCGAGCATTATCTGAACAAAACCAAAAGGTGGAGCAGATTAAATACCACCCCACCAAAAGGAGCATACAGAACTCACACACAGAGGAAAGCTAGGGAAAAAGCAGAAGGGAGGAATTTTAGGCTTTCCTAACACCCTTTCAACTTAATTTCAAATACGGCCAGGAAAATTAACTTGGAAATCACAAAATTAATACCATTTTCAAAATTCCTTCTTCATAAACTTCTAATAAGGCACGTAAGAATAAAATTATAGGAAATCCAGAGAAAAAACTGGATCTTGGGACAACCACAAGAATTCCACCACTCCTGAGGTTCAACACACAATTTTTCATCATGAAATTGGGGGGGAGTGGGATGCTAAAAACTGATAAATTTATTTTAATTCATGTCCATGAAAATGGAAAATAAATTTAACGCTTGACATGTAAAATGAAGAGGCTCAAAGATGGTATGCATCTCAGTCGGTTAAGTGTCTGCCTTTGGCTCAGGTCATGATCCCAGGGTCCTGGGATCGAGTTCTGCATCGGGTTCCTTGCTCAGCAGGGAGCTTGCTTCTCCCTCTGCCTGACAATCCCCCTGCTTGTGCACTCACTCTCTCTCACAAATAAAATCTTAAAAAAAAAATATATATATATATATATACACACACACACACACATATATATATAAACATAGTGTGTAAGCAGTATCTAAACATAAGCATTAGCTAGAAATGTGTGTATTGCCCAAATATTCCAAAGCTATGTTTAAAATGCATTAAAAATGCAAAAATCAAAAACAATTTAACATATAAAATCTTTTTTCAAATACATCCCAAAATCCTTAAATATATACACATTCTCCCTATCAGAGAGAAATTATCCCTTAAGAAGAGGACAGCCATGATTTAAAAACAAACAAAAACAAAACAAAACAAAAAAACCTAGCCTGAGACAATGTAATGTTTAAAAAAACGGGTCTCTGGGCACCTGGGTGGCTCAGTCGTTAAGCGTCTGCCTTCGGCTCAGGTCACGATCCCAGGGTCCTGGGATTGAGCCCCGCGTCAGACTCCCTGCTCTGCGGGAAGTCTGCTTCTCCCTCTCCCACTCCCCCTGCTTGTGTTCTCTCTCTCTCTGTCTCTCTCTGTCAAATAAATAAAATCTTAAAAAAAAAAAAATGGGTTTCAGCTCTTTATGCACTTCTCCCATATGATCATTATGGATCTAGAACAATGACCACAAGGTGATAGGTATGCTGGGTGCTCTGTTTGCATTGTCCTAACTCAGTGTAACATGGGGCAAGCCATGGGCAAATGATGATTCATTTCCTTCTCTGGAAAACCGGGGCAAGCATTCCTACCCCAAAGGCCAGGAATGAGATAATGGAGGAAGAAAGCTTTTTAATTCTGGTGTCCAGTACTGGACGTGAGGAATGGAAACAATTATTGCTAATCATCATAGCAACACAGCAAAGTGGGTGTCATTCTAATCCTGGGAATAATCAGAGCATGACACACGAAGTTATATTTGCCTGGTAAATGATGGAGCAATGGTGAGCTAGAGAACAGCTGAAGGGGAGGTAAATGTACCTGACCAGCCAATCAAATAAACTATTCTAATCCATCCTAAATAAAAATGAAATTAAGCTGTTAAGGTAATGTACATAATTCTCCAAGCAGCTATACAAAACCTAAGCCCACATAGGTGGCAATATATCAACCAAAGCTACCTACAGTACAAATATTAATAAACATGTATGTGTACTTCATGTCCAACACACATAGCAACTCTTTTTCCCTAAATTTAAAGGCATGCTCGGAAACAACCCACAACTGCTCAATCACTTCAAGCATTTTAAATCATTAATTTATAATTATTTCTGCACTTTTATAAAATAGTATAAAAACATAGTAAAGTGGGGCGCCTGGGTGGCTCAGATGGTTAAGCGTCTGCCTTCGGCTCAGGTCATGATCCCAGGGTCCTGGGATCGAGTCCCGCATCGGGCTCCCTGCTCCACGGGGAGCCTGCTTCTCCCTCTGCCTCTGTCTCTCTCTCTGTCTCTCATGAATAAATAAATAAAATCTTTAAAAAAAAAAGAAAAAAAAACATAGTAAAGTGAACAATATACAGGAAAGCAAAAGTGTATCCTGATTAATGTGTGTGCTACTGACCCCCTGCTTTCTTTTTGGTTCTGCTCTTAGTTTTCACCTTCCTTAGGTCTAATTTGTGAAGTACCAAGATAAATAAAACCTTATTTTCATTAAAAAGCAGTCCCAAAACTTTTATGACCTGAAATTTGAGCTCAACGACATCTGTGCGATTACAAAGTGGATCTTGTAGGAACAGAGCTATGTATCGCAAATACATACCAGTAGCACAATGTTAAAATCATTAAGTTTTATTTCGTTACAATCCACTGAAAGGCACATGGTCCAGCTCACAATTAATCATAATTATTCAACCCCACAACATAGTACCACATAGCATCAAGAGCAAATATGTGGCCTTCTTACTCCTTCTGCCTGTTTTAAGACAGAAAGAAAATTCAAACAACAGGGCACCACAGGAAAAGAGCAAACAGATTCATTTCCTGTAGAATAAAGAAAAGGTTTAAAGAATAGTTTTCTGTCCAATATTCTGTGGGCTCAGCTTCCAAGTTTCTGAGTTTATGGAGGAAATTATCTTGGGTCAATGTGCAAAAACCATTTTGCATCTTTTTTTGAAGCTTTGTTCATTTTTATTTTAAATTTGCTCTTTAAAATTATGTGGCATCACAAGCTGCAGGTTTATAATGCCAAGCAGACCCTTTTATTAACCAGTTTATACAAGTTACTGAAACTACGGCAATCACTAAAAATATACTGCTAGGCCATCCTTACAGGAAAAGTTTATAAACACTGAAACGTGACAACATGCACACTCACACACACATACTCGTACGTGTGTATTTGCAAGCCGGATCTAGGTTTCAAAGGCATATAGCTAAATTGGGAGAAAGGAAAAAACAAAAAAACATTCTTCCCCCTTTAAAAATTGTTTCTTCTTGGAAACAGTGCTCCTGATATTTTAAGTCAACCAACGTAAGTCATTTGAGTCTGTGACCTCTCTCCTTTTGCTCCACTGCCTAGGACAGAAGGACTAATTCTCCGAAGAAGGGGCAGGAACCTCTGGGAAATTATTTCAGAACCGGCTCTGAAGAAGAGCTAATAAGAGATGAAGCTCTGGAGATTGCAAATTTGAGAATACCAAGAAGTTCTCTATGAGTAGTCAGAAGACTGAGAGAAAAAGAAAGAAAAATTATAAAGTTCAAAGAAAATCAGGATGAGACCAAAAAAAAAAAGTACTGTTCAAGGGTAATAAACTAAGAATGAGAGAGTTTATTAATAGATTATCTAAATGTCTAATCAATATTTAAAACATTTTAATACTGGTTGATATTTTTATGTAACTTTTTTAAAAGAAACTAAGTATATTTCAATTTGTCTATAAATAAACTAGTAATTTGTCCCATAGACCAAATTAATTGTTTCACAAACTGAAAGAGCACAAAAGTGGGGTTGCACGAGGAGTTTTAGTAGGATGGGTTTTGTAAATGTAAATTCACAGAAGGGACAGCCACCTTCAAAGACTGCATGGCTATCTATACTCCAGGGACCGAGAGAGCCTGGAGAGATCAAAATTATATCTTTAAATTACTATTCTTAAACACTTTAATTTCTTAGTTAAGATGAAATTATGGGCAAAATGGGTAAAAAAATGTAAAAGATGTAAAATGTAAGACGGTAAAATGTAAAACAAACGTGATTTGGTTTAAAATTTTCTAAAAAGGAAAACATTTTAGGGGCGCCAGGCTGGCTCCATCAATAGTGCATGCAACTCTTGATCATAGGGTCGGGAGTTCAAGCCCTACATACGGCACAGTTTACTCAAAATTTTAAAAAAAAAATTTGAATAATTAATTAAAAGGAAAAACATTTTAAAGTATTAGCTATGCCTTCCCTATAAACACTGGTACTCAACTACATTTTCTTGTGCGAAAATTGTGTAATTAAAACAGAGAATCCTCAAAACCATGATTTTTCTAAACCATAACCCTGGAGCAATCATTTGTCAATTAATAACAAGCACACCTCCTCTATCACTTCCTTTAATATTTAGGCTTCCTAATCTTTATTTTAAAATGTGAAGAACTTAACATACAATTTTATTTGTTTAGTAAGTGTTCAGTAATGTTCTACTATTAATTACCTATAAACAAAGAACAGAATAAAATCCAAAGCCATTTAACCTACAACCTCCCAACATTACAGAATGCACAAATGTCCAAGCTCTTTAGAAATCCTTAGCTTTTCTGAAGATTCAGTGACTCCTTTAAAAACTGAAATTTTCCACCCCACTTAAAATAGCTTTTCACAACTCTTGGTGACATCAAGTGACATCTTGTTCCAGTGAAGCTGGCATGTGAGAACACTTCCGTAACAGTGACAAAGTAGTCACACAGAATTCATGTAGAAATGAGAAAGTGACATCTCAGAAAAGGAAGAACAGCACTCTGGTAAACGCCTATGAATCCATTTTAAACAAAACGAACCCAGAAAGAACAGACCCAAAATGAACCAAATGTATGTTTAAAGCAGCAAACAGACGAGCCATTTCAAAACAGGTAACATTTCAAAACTTCAAATGTCTTTTTAGATACAATATCTCCATAACTGGTTATTTCCAACTAGATCTCCAAAATATCAAACTCGACATCTCTAAGATTACATCGTTTTTCGCCCACTCAACATTTCTGTCTGACAGAGGCATTTGCTTTCAAACCCTCTAGAGCCACACACACCTCTCCCCCCATACCCAGTTACATGGTTCACACCTCAGTGCGAGGCTAATACTGCAGGTCAACCACTATCTGACTCCAACCTCCTCTCTCTTTTCCCCGAGGTCTGCTGTTGTCCGCCCGCATGCCCCACCAGTCCTGTAACCTAGCCCCTCCCGCTCCATGCCCCTCACTGTGTTTCCAGGAACACTTGAGGGTCTGACTCAACCCTACCCCTTTTGCTGTTCTCTCCAGCTAAAAGAAGGTGCCAGAACTGACAATGTTTATTGCACTCAAATATTTACTGAATGGACAAATGGTTTAAATAGTCTGAATTTCATCATATATTTATAGTCTGTTATTTTCTAAATTTTTTTTTAAATTTTACCACCAAAATGACCTAGCATATGTAGGTATCTCAATGGTTAAAAGAGAGAGAGAGACAACAGGCTCAAAATGGAATCACTTGTGCTAAGCCCACATCACCAAACCAAGACTTAATATCTTAACTTAGTTTCCATCAGCTAGATGGGATGCTGCCCAATTCATGAATCACTGAATAAAGCCAATAAGATTTTTAAAATTTACTCAGTTGAACTTTTTTTTTTTTAATAAAGATTTTATTTATTTATTTGACAGAGAGATATACAGCAAGAGAGGGAACACAAGCAGGGGGAGTGGGAGAGGGAGAAGCAGGCTTCCCGCGGAGCAGGGAACCCGATGCAGGGCTCGATCCCAGGACCCTGGGACCATGACCTGAGCTGAAGGCAGACACTTAACCGACTGAGCCACCCAGGCGCCCCTTGCTTTTGTTTTTTAATCATATTTCACATTGCTGAATCTCTGCCCACCACCCACCCTCCCGTGACTCACACATTGTTACACAAACAGTAGATGCTCAAATATTTAATGGAATCTCAGAATATAAATAGCATTTTAGAATCATCCAGCTTAACTACCCATTAAAAATATTAGAGGGCCCTCTCCAATATCTCCACCATGCCCTCTGCTTGAACTGCCTCCCTCCGTTGCTTCCTCCAGCCATCTTTGGGAGCTCTGACTTTAGAAAGCTTCTCCTGACACAGGATCCTGGCCTCCTCCTTGCCACTGTACTGAACAAGCTTATCTCTGCTTCTGCATTATCGAATGAACTTCTAGCTTTATCACTTCATTTATTCATTCAACAAATACTTACTGAGTACCTACTATGAACTACTATCACTACGCCAGGCACCAGGACTATAACATACACACACACACCACCTCTGCAACCACTACCACGGTCCTTGCTCACGTGGAGTTAAAAACAAGTTAGAAAATATGGACATTGTTCAGAAACCCACCCATGAAATACATCCCCAGTTCATCAACCACCAGCACACAATACAATCTTGCCTCCCTTTGATCATCTTGACTCCTTGCTCTCAAATGCTACCAATTTATTACCAAAAATATTTTTGCAAGAAAACACTGCCTGCATCCCTAACAACCAACATACGACTCTTATTCCATCAACTACCCAAGCAGCTAAACTCCTGTCCATTTGTGATCTCAGATTCCATTCATATTTTCATGCCTCTTTCCCAGATTTACTTTATTCCGAATTCACTGTCACTGGAAAGCAAGAGGTTTTGGTGAAGCAGTTCTTACTCTTCATTCACTCTGAACCAAGAGGAGAACCCATTTTGCAAACAAAACCTTTCACAGACTCTCAATATATAAACTAATATCAGAATTAGCATAAATTTATCTTTTCATTCCGGAATATACATCATTTCTTATTGAAAAGACAATTGAAGAAAACAGTGAGGCTGTCTGAGGACTAAAACAGTTAAGTCAAAATTTGGATGCAGAATTATATCAACCTTGGAATCCACATTGTTTCTTCATTTCTATTCTGCTTATATATTATCAGCTTAAAACTCTCACAGATGAAAGTTCGCTTTACAATTTCATGACACTCTTTAATTAAAGCAAATCAAAAGCCTGAGAGAGAAGTGAGAAATTTCTGATTCAAAGTTGAATCGCTAACAATGAACCAGTTCTCATTCCTTATCTAAAAAAAAAAAAAAAACAACCCCACATCCTCATATTGCCATGTATTCCCTTGTTATCACACAACAGAATCACCTGAACCATTCCTGGACTTCCCTGAGCCTGGGTCCAAGTGCCACCATAGTATAGAGAATGGCACACGTGTATCATGCCAGGGCATGATCTCAGCCTTCCCTCAGCAACAACACAATAAGAAAAGCCTTTGAACAAAGATGGCAGGAAAGCCCCTCTCTTCTAAGGTTTGCACAGAAAGATCCAGTGTAGCGGAACACACTGAAGAATGGGTCGTTGCCAACATGTAACATTGGAGCATGACATATTCATAAACGCCCTTCAAGAACACCCTTGAAAACTCCTACAACAGAACCCAAACAAGTGGGTTCACAACATGACTGGAAATAAACAGCAGCTTTACCTTCATACCCTTTCACAATCATCATCACTGATTTTTTACTTAAATACTATACTTTCTTAAGAGGCACATGCACTATGTTCCTACTCTCTAGAAGTCTTTGTGGCAGACTATTCTGATAAGGACAAATGCAATCCTATTATGCACAGAAATAAAAAAACTTTTAATGTCAGATTTTTTTCCTTACTAAACCTACTTCCCAGTACCAAAGCTGAATAAAGATTGTGTACCTAAATATACCCTCGTTTAAAATGCATGTTGATAAAATAAGTATCCAGCCCATAGTGCTTAGGTTTACATCACGCTGTAGAAAAAGTGCACGCTGAAGAAAGAGTTCTCAATTAACACGTGATTCTCAATCATTTACTTAATCGTTACTGACTTTTCATACATTTCTTAAAATTCACTAGAAGAAACAGGTACTTCTAATGGTGGCCATTCCTCTTTTCTTTTTTTTAAAGATTTTATTTATTTATTCATGAGAGACAGAGACAGAGAGAGAGAGAGAGAAGCAGAGGGAGAAGCAGGCTCCCAAGGAGCAGGGAGCCCAATGCAGGATTCGATCCCAGGACCCTGGGATCATGACCTGAGCAGAAGGCAGACGCTTAACCATGTGAGCCACCCAGGCGCCCCCTCTTCTTTTCAGTTAGGGAATTTTACTTAACCCAATCCAAGCTCCTATTACATTTAACCACATTGCTTGCTAAAAACAAATAGAAATCCTCTAAACAAGGTGGCATTACACATCTATTAGAAACAGATATAAGGAATAGAGGGGCAAGATGGCAGAGGAGTAGAAGAACTAAATTTCGTCTGGTCCCAGGAATTCAGCTAGATAGTTATCAAACCATTCTGAACACCTACGGACTCAACAGGAGATCAAAGAAAAGAATAGCAGCAACCCTCTGAACAGAAAAGCGACGACTTTCTGGAAGCAGGGACCCAACAAGCGGCAGATCCGGGGAGACTCCCCTTCCTCCCCCGGGGGGAACAGCGCGGGAGCGCACCACAGGGATCTGCTGGGTTTGGAGACTCCACACGGGGTCGTGCGCCAGAGATAGAAACACTTGGTCACAGGCCGGGTGAGCACAGAGTTTGGCCGGAGACCAGGGAGACAGGACTGATTGACTGCTTTTCTCTGGGGGTGCACTGAGGAGTGGGGCCCCGAGCTCTTGGCTCCTCCAGGGTGGAGATTGGGAGGCCGCCATTTTCACTCTCGTCCTCCAAAGCTGTACGGAAAGCTTGCAGGGAACAAAAGCTCGCAAGAGCAATCCCAAGCAGATTACTTAGCCCGGACTGGCAAGAGTGGGGCAACTCCGCCTCCGGCAAAGACATTTGGGAAACACGGCAACGGGCCCCTTCCCCAGAAGATCAGCAAGAACAGCCAGCCAAGACCAAGTCTACCGATCGATGAGAATGGCAGAACTCCAGCACTAGGGGAATACAGCACATAGAACTCACGGCTTTTTTTCCCATGATTCTTTAGTCTTTCTAAGTTAATTTTTTTATTTTTCCTTTTTTCCTTTTTTTTCTTGAATTTTTCTTTTTCCCTTTTTCAAACATTTTATCATCAATCCCTTTTTTAAAAACCTTTTTTATTTTTCATTTTTAGAGTTATATTCTATCTCTTCATTGTAGTTAACCTTATTTTTGTTATATATATATGTTGTTCTCGCTTTAAAATTTGGGGATACGGTTTCTTCTAACAGACCAAAATATACCCTAAGTCTCTAGTGTATGGCTTTGTTCTGGTCTCCTGCCTGATCACATTCTCTCCCTTTTTTTTTTTTTTTTAATTTCTCTTCTTTCTTTTTTCAACCAACTTCTTATCAATTGCTTTTATAAAATTTTTCATAATTTTCATCTTCAGTCATATTCCATCCCTTCATCATATTTACCCTTATTTATGTACATATATTTTTTTTTTATTATTTTGGGAGGCAGTTTCTTCTTACAGAACAAAATACACCCAAAATCTAGTGTGTGGCACTGATCTATTCACCAGCCTTATCATATTTGATCATATTCTTTTTTTTTCCTTTTTTCTTTCTTTCCCTTTCTTTTTCCCCGGTTTCAGGTCTCTTCTGATTTGTTTAGTATATATTTTTCTGGGGTCGTTGTTACCCTGTTAGCATTATATTCTCTCATTCATCTGTTCTCCTCCGGACAAAATGACAAGACAGAAAAACTCACCTCAAAAAAAAGAACAAGAGGTAGTACTGACTGCCAGGGACCTAATCAATACGGACATTAGTAAGATGTCAGAACTAGAGTTCAGAATGACAATTATAAAGATACTAGCTGGGCTTGAAAAAAGCATGGAAGATACTAGAGAAACCCTTTCTGGAGAAATAAAAGAACTAAAATCTAACCAAGTCAAAATCAAAAAGGCTATTAATGAGGTGCAATCAAAAATGGAGGCTCTAACTGCTAGGATAAATGAGGCAAAAGAGAGAATTACTGATATAGAAGACCAAATAATGGGGAATAAAGAAGCTGAGAAAAAGAGATAAACAACTACTGGATCATGAGGGCAGAATTCAAGAGATAAGTGATACCATAAGATAAAACAATATTAGAATAATTGGGATCCCAGAAGAAGAAGAAAGAGAGAGAGGGGCAGAAGGTATACTGGAGCAAATTATACCAGAGAACTTCCCTAATTTGGGGAAGGAAACAGCCATCAAAATCCAGGAGGCACAGAGAACCCCCCTCAAAATCAATAAAAATAGGTCAACACCCTGACATCTAATAGTAAAACTTACAAGTCTCAGAGACAAAGAGAAAATCCTGAAAGCAGCTCGGGACAAGAGGTCTGTAACCTGGAATGGTAGAAACATTAGATTGGCAACAGACCTATCCACAGCGACCTGGCAAGCCAGAAAGGACTGGCATGATATATTTAGAGCACTAAACAAGAAAAATATGCAGCCAAGAATGCTATAATCAGCTAGACTGTCATTGAAAATAGAAGGAGAGATAAAAAGCTTCCAGGACAAATGAAAACTAAAAGAATTTACAAACATGAAACCAGCCCTACAAGAAATATTGAAAGGGGTCCTCTAAGCAAAGAGAGAACCAAAAAGTAACATAGACCGGAAAGGAACAGACACAATATACAGTAACAGTCACCTTACAGGCAATACAATGGCACTAAATTCATATCTTTCAATAGTTACCCTGAAGGTAAATGGGCTAAATGCCCCAATCAAAAGACACAGGCTATCAGATTGGATAAAAAAATAAGACCTATCAATATGCTGTCTGCAAGAGACACATTTTAGACCCAAAGACACCTCCGGATTGAAAGTGAGGGGGTGGAAAACCATTTACCATGCTAATGGACACCAAAAGAAAGCTGGGGTAGCAATCCTTATATCAGACAAATTAGATTTTAAACCAAGACTATAATAAGAGATGAGGAAGGACACTATATCATACTTAAAAGGTCTATCCAACAAGAAGATCTAACAATTGTAAATATCTATGCCCCTAACATGGGAGCAGCCAATTATATAAGGCAATTAATAACAAAATCAAAGAAACACATCGACAACAATACAATAATAGTAGGGGACTTTAACACCCCCCTCACTGAAATGGACAGATCATCAAAGCAAAAGATCAACAGGAAATAAAGACTTTAAATGACACACTGAACCAAATGGACTTCACAGATAGATTCAGAACATTCCATCCCAAAGCAACAGAATACACATTCTTCTCTAATGCCCATGGAACATTCTCCAGAATAGATCACATCCTAGCTCACAAATCAGGTTTCAACTGGTACCAAAAGACTGGGATCATTCCCTGCATATTTTTGGACCACATGCTTTGAAACTAGGACTCAATCACAAGAGTAAAGTTGGAAAGAACTCAAATACATGGAGGCTAAAGAGCATCCTACTAAAGAATGAGTGAGTCAACCAGGAAATTAAAGAAGAATTTAAAAAATTCATGGAAACAAATGAAAATGAAAATACAACTGTTCAAAATCTTTGGAATGCAGCACGGGCAGTCCTAAGAAGAAAATATATAGCAATACAAGCCTTTCTCAAGAAACAAAAAAGGTCTCAAATACACAATCTAACCCTACACCTAAAGGAGCTGGAGAAAGAACAGCAAAAAAGCCTATAAACCCAGCAGGAGAAGAGAAATAGTAAAGATCAGAGCAGAAATCAATGAAATAGAAACCAAAAGAACAGTAGAACAGATCAACGAAACTAGGAGCTGGTTCTTTAAAAGAATTAATAAGATTGATAAACCCCTGGCCAGACTTATCAAAAAGAGAAATGACCCAAATAAATAAAATCATGAATGAAAGAGGAGAGATCACAACTAACATCAAAGAAATACAATTATAACATATTATGAGCATATATGCCAGCAAATTAGATAATCTGGAAGAAATGGATGCATTCCTAGAGATGTATCAACTACCAAAACCGAACCAGGAAGAAACAGAAAACCTGAACAGACCCATAAACACAAAGGAAATTGAAGCAGTAATCAAAAATCTCCCAACAAACAAGAGCCCAGGGCCAGATGGCTTCCCAGGGGAATTCTACCAAACATTTCAAGAAGAATGAATACCTATTCTTCTGAAACTGTTCCAAAAAATAGAAATGGAAGGAAAACTTCCAAATCATTTTATGAGGCCAGCATTACCCTGATCCCAAAATCAGACCCCATCAAAAAGGAGAATTACAGACCAATATCCCTGATGAACATGGATGCAAAAATTCTCACCAAAATACTAGCCAATAGGATCCAACAGTACATTAAAAGGATTATTCACCACGACCAAGTGGAATTTATCCCTGGGCTGCAAGGTTGGTTCAACATCCGCAAATCAATCAATGTGATACAATACATTAATAAAAGAACAAGAACCATATGATCCTCTCAATAGATGCAGAAAAAGCATTTGACAAACTACAGCACCCTTCTTGATTAAAACTCTTCAGAGTGTAGGGATAGAAGGTACATACCTCAATATCATAAAAGCCATCTATGAAAAACCCACAGCGAATATCATTCTCAATGGGGAAAAACTGAAAACTTTCCCCCTAAGGTCAGGAACAGGGCAGGGATGTCCATATCACCACTACTATTCAACATAGTACTAGAAGTCCTAGCCACAGCAATCAGACAACAAAAAGAAATAAAAGGCATACAAATCGGCAAAGAAGAAGTCAAACTCTCACTCTTTGCAGATGATATGATACTTTATGTGGAAAACCCAAAAGACTCCACCCCAAAACTGCTAGAACTCATACAGGAATTCAGTAAAGTGGCAGGATATAAAATCAATGCACAGAAATCAGTTGCATTTATATACACCAACAACAAGACAGAAGAAAGACAAATGAAGGAGTCGATCCCATTTACAATTGCACCCAAAACCATAAGATACCTAGGAATAAATCTAACCAAAGAGGCAAAGGATCTGTACTCAGAAAACTATAAATACTCATGAAAGAAACTGAGGAAGACACAAAGAAATGGAAAAACGTCCCATGCTCATGGACTGGAAGAACCAATATTGTTAAGATGTCAATGCTACCTAGAGCAATCTACACATTTAATGCAATCCCTATCAAAATACCATCCACTTTTTTCAAAGAAATGGAACAAATAATCCTAAAATTTGTATGGAACCAGAAAAGACCCCAGATAGCCAGAGGAATGTTGAAAAAGAGAAAGCAAAGCTGGTGGCATCACAATTCCAGACTTCAAGCTCTATCACAAAGCTGTCATCATCAAGACAGTATGGTACTGGCACAAAAACAGACACATAGATCAATGGAACAGAATAGAGAGCCCAGAAATGGACTCTCAACTCTACGGCCAACTAATCTTTGACAAAGCAGGGAAGACTGTCCAATGGAAAAAAGACAGTCTCTTCAACAAATGGTGTTGGGAAAACTGGACAGCCACGTGCAGAATGAAACTGGACCATTTCCTGACACCACACACAAAAATAAACTCAAAATGGAGGAAAGACCTAAATGTGAGACAGGAGTCCATCAAAATCCTAGAGGAGAACACAGGCAGCAACCTCTTCGACCTCAGCCGAAGCAACTTCTTCCTAGAAACATCGCCAAAGGCAAGGGAAGCAAGGGCAAATATGAACTACTGGGACTTCATCAAGATAAAAGGCTTTTGCACAGCAAAGGAAACAGTCAACAAAACCAAAAGACAACTGACAGAATGGGAGACAATATTTGCAAATGGCATATCAGATAAAGGGCTAGTACCCAAGATCTATAAAGAACTTATCAAACTCAACACCCAAAGAACAAATGATCCAATCAAGAAATGGGCAGAAGACATGAACAGACGTTTTTCCAAAGAAGACATCCAAATGGCTAACAGACACATGAAAAAGTGCTGAACATTGCTCGGCATCAGGGAAATCCAAATCAAAACCTCAATGAGATACCACCTCACACCAGTCAGAATGGCTAAAATTAACAAGTCAGGAAACAACAGATGTTGGCGGGGATGCGGAGAAAGGGGAACCCTCCTACACTGTTGGTGGGAATGCAAGTTGGTGCAGCCACTCTGGAAAACAGTATGGAGGTTCCTCAAAAAGTTGAACATAGAGCTACCGTACAACCCAGCAATTGCACTACTGGGTATTTACCCCAAAGATATAAATGTAGTGATCCAAAGGGGCACCTGCACCCCAATGTTTAGAGCAGCAATGTCCACAACAGTCAAACCATGGAAAGAGCCAAGATGTCCGCCAACAGATGAATGGATAAAGAAGATGTGGTGTATATATACACAACAGAATATTATGCAGCCATCACAAAAACCAAAATCTTGCCATTTGCAACGACGTGGATGGAACTAGAGGGTGTTACGCTAAGCGAAATAAGTCAAACAGAGAAAGACATGTATCATATGATCTCACTAATATGAGGAATTCTTAATCTCAGGAAACAAACTGAGGGTTGCTGGAGTGGCGGGGGGTGGGAAGGATGGGTGGCTGGGTGATGGATACTGGGGAGGGTATGTGCTATGGTGAGCGCTGTGAATTGTGTAAGACTGATGAATCACAGATCTGTACCTCTGAAACAAATAATACATTATATGTTTAAAAAAAAGAGAGAGAGAGAGAGAAGATAGTAGGAAGGGAAAAATGAAGGGGGGGAAATCAGGAGGGGGAGACGAACCATGAGACTACGGACTCTGAGAAACAAACTGAGGATTCTAGAGGGGAGGGTGGTGGCGGGATGGGTCAGCCTGGTGATGGGTATTAAAGAGGGCACGTACTGAATGTAGCACTGGGTGTTATATGCAAACAATGAATCATGGAACACTACATCGAAAACTAATGATTTACTGTATGGTGATTAACATAAAATAATAAAATAAAATAATGAAAGATACACTATGGAACTTAATTTGGAAAACACTCCAAGAACAGAAATCCAAAATCATCACTTATTCTGAAGAACTTCATTTTTTCCAATTTATACATTTTGTATAAATTGTATATAAATATCAATTTTGGATCTGCAGACCAATGCTTTAAATTAAAACCCAGAGCCTCCAGATACCATGAATTAACATATAAAAAGGATAACAAATAAGAAAATTATATGTTTGAAAGGAAATAACATGTTTCCTTGTTTGAAATTTCTGAAAATTATTCTACATTGTAACTCTCACCTGAAAAGCTAGCCATTTCAATTGTGGTGTTTTTTTTGTTTGTTTGTTTGTTTTTTAAGGATGAATTACTATCTACCACAAGAAAAGGTATTTTTCTCCTTTCCATGGTGGAGAAGAAAAAGTCACATCAGAGATAAAAATGAGTTTGTCTCTGTAAGCAAGCTATCAATGACAATTAGCCCCGTCGGGCTACATAAAAACACTGAATAAATGATGATTAAATGAATTTATTGGATAAACTTCAGTCAGTTGTTTTTAGCTGGTTTTATAAAAACAAGAAGCTTTTGGCAAACAAAATTATTTTGCTAGGACAAAATGCACGCCAGGACTAGTACTCCATGGGCTGTGCTTTTTTTGTTTTGTTTCGTGTTTTTAGTGCACAGGACATTGACATATTAATATCGTGTCCTATAATCCTCCTGAAATAATCCCTGGTGAGGAGTGTGAATTCTGCTCTCTCAGGAGCTCTGTCATTCATTTTATCTACTTTTTCCCCTGACAAACGGACCATGGTGTCTTCCTTCTTCCAGCCCCCAGCCGTGGAAAGGGGGCTTCAGAGTTTGCGGGTCATGCGTGAAACTTCAGGGTGTCTGGCCCTGAAGACAGAGTAAGAAAAGTGATGAAAGAGGAAAACTCTACCCCAGGAACATAGACACACATAAGCATATGGGAATGTAAGTGGGGCTTCCACAGCCTGAGAGGGAAAACCGAGACTTCCACGCAGCTGTGTTGTTAACACAGGCTGCAGAAGCCACACCACGCCACCCGAGGCTGTTCCCACAAGTGAAGGAACTGCATTTCACCCCCGTCTGTCGACATCTATTTTTGGCAGACCCCATTTCTCCAGACACATGATTCGGTATGCACATTAGATATGCATTATTTAACAGCGCTGCAAAACCAAAATAGGAGTCTTCCACGCATCTTTTAATAGGCTATCAAACTTTTTCCCCTAAATAATGATTTCCTGTTTTAAATAACTTGTATCTTCAACTTTAGCCAAAAACTGGGCATTTGAATTTAAAACGCTGGGACAAGAATGTTTTACCATTGTACAAAACAGGTGGTTGAAAGGGGAACGAAGAGACTATGCTTCCCACGGTCAACCAAAAGGAGCGAGAAAACATTTTAACGGGGCACATCTCAGCAATCCATCCTTCAACCCTCAACTCCATGCCCTGCCTCCCCAGCACCAGCCTGTGGGGCCACTTCGGCCCACACCCACCTGTCCTTCCTACACAGATGGCCGCCCACTGTCTGGCCCACAGAACCCGCACGCGGCCACGCACCCACTGCCACCCTTTGCACATTTACTGCTGGTGTCTTACACCATCTCCCAGGGACCCACCATCCTTCAATGGCAAACTGTCTCCCTGTATCACCCACTGTCATGTTTGTGCCCCTCTTGGTGTACGCAGGAAAATGTATGAAAAAAGGTAAAAGACCTTTCTGTTGGAATATAAGCCAAAGCTTTTTTTTTTTTTTTTTTTTAAAGAAGCCTCCATGCCTAGCCAGCATGGAGCTCAGTGCAGGGCTTGAATTCATGACCCTGAGATCAAGACCTGAGCTGAGATCAAGAGTCAGATGCTTAACCGACGGAGCCATCCAGGTGCCCCTAAGCCACAGCTTTTATATAATAAGTATGATATTTTGACCCCTGCCCCACAACTGTGAGGAAAGAAGAATTTTTTGAAAAGAAACTGGGTAGAAACCACAAAGAAGAGAGTCTGTGATGACTGGGGGCAGGGTCTTCTCAGATGGATTTATTTCTGCTCAAAGCCACAAAATGAAAATAAACAATCCCAGTTTGTATACATACCCAAAGCAGAAACAGAGTAAGTAAGCCACGTCACCCCACGGTGAGGTGAGACTTCTCGGATGCCACAGGTGCCCCCAGAGGCCAACAGCGTCCGCAAGACCCACACTGTGATGATGAGTGTTGTGCCCAGAAGGGAGCATCCCCCACCCTGCCCCAAGAGGGCGGCCCAGCAGAGCCAGAGAGGAGGAGGATGGTCAAGAGGCTGGAATGCTGACACCCGAGGAGGCACTCAGAGAAACCCCACTCTGCTGCACAAGGTGAGGGCCACCAGGCACCACATCTCCCTGAGCACCACACCCCACTGCGGTGAGGCAAACCTCCAGCTGAGCTGGGATAGAGCCTTCCGCGTAGTATTAGCTCAAATACAACCCAGGCAGAGGCCCAGGGCACCCTGCTGGGGGATGTCAGCTTCTCAGGGCTCAGGCCAGGGGTGTGGGTCACCAGCCTTCAACAAACGTGTATCAACAGCTCTAAGCTCTGGGCTGCAAAGTCATACAAGAGCCACTAAGGGTGACCTCTCATGGAGTCCACAGTCCCTGGCCATGCTTAGCCATTAAGATTCCACTGAGAGACCTTACCACGTATTTCTGAATTTGGGGAGTGATTCATCTGATACTTTACCATTCTCATGAAGGTTCCTAGTATCTCTTATGAGTAGAGCAGGCAGGAATTATTTTTCTCACATAACAAGATGAAGGAACTGAAGATCAGAAAAGAGTTTATAGAACATATTTACTGAGCACCAGTTACATACCTGGCATACTTCTAGGTGTAAGCCTTGCTCACTAGTGAAACCCAAGTCAGGGAGAGGCCGTTTCTAGGCACAGACCCATAACAGGTGTCTGCGCTCATTGTCTTGCAGACTCACACACCCGTGGCTTTTTTGGTCTAATACCCAAACTGACATGGTATCTCTGGAGAAATCCACATTTAGTTGTATCACATTAATGAGACCTGAGTCGGAGGGCTAGTTAACTTCAAATTTTGAAAACAATGAAATCGAAGAGATTCAAAGTAAAATTAAAAGTCAATTCCGGGGCGCTGGGTGGCTCAGTTGGTTAAGTGGCTGCCTTCAGCTCAGGTCATGATCCCAGGGCCCTGGGATCGAGTCCCGCATTGGGCTCCCTGCTCAGCGGAGAGCCTGCTTCTCCCTCTCCCTCTGCCTGCCTCTCTGCCTACTTGTGCTCTCTATCTTTGTCAAATAAATAAATAAAATCTTTAAAAAAAAATAAAAATAAAAGTCAATTTCACCAGAACCCTATCTTAATTTGGGGTAAGTTCTTAAGCCTAAGAGAACAGATGGCTAAGATTTTGTCTATTTACTATTATTTTTCAAAATCTCTTCAAACTGCCCAGCAGTGGACAGATCGCTTTTGGCTTGGTTGCCTAAAACACAAAGTAGCTGGCCTGTGTTGAAGGGTCAATAATAGACCACTCCCTCCACCCCCTCCCCACAAAAAAAGGAAAAAGAGTGCTATGTAAATATTGAAATTACATTCAGTGCAGCAAGATGCACACTGGGCAGCCAAAAGGAGCTGGAACCAAGGCAAGAGCAGACTCACACCTCCGCTAAATACTCATTTTCAGATGTATTCATTGAGTGGAATGGCAGGTGCACTTGGCAAACTTTTGAAATCACTCTCTCTTTGTGCATGCTTCCTTTCTCTCTCCTCCTCCTCTATGTGGGGAAATGTCCTCTCTGTCCACCTGTTTGTCTGTCTCTGCCTCTCACGGGCATAAAGCTTTCCTTTTTAACCTCTCTTTCTTTCTAGGGAGGACAAGGGAAGGAAACAGAAACAAAACACACAGTATAATTGGACATTATTCTGTGATGGAAATGACAAAAATATGAGAAAAACGTGGCCATGACCTTCACATCTAACATGTGTATACTGTAATTTCAGAGAAAGCTTTTCTCAACAGTCCCTTCTTTCTAACCACATCCAAAAAAATAAATGACTAAAAGTACATATCCAAGGAATATGTCACAACTAATGTAATCAACACTTAACGCCCATTTATGAAGCCCAAGCAAAGTCCAGCACTTTTTCCCCAATCCTTCCCCTTTCGTCTGGAGAGGTACTGCACAGAAGCTTACACAATATCTGCAAGTACTAATGATGTGACAGAATGATACATCCTATGGAGTAAACTCAAGCTCATCTTCTGATGCATCTTCACTCCAGGGTGTACAAGTAGCCCAAGCAGCAGGGACCAGTGGTTTTGTGTCTATATTAAGTAACACGTGGGTGGGAAACCTTTAATATGTTAATTAGCTCAACATTTATTGAATACCTGCTATGATTTGGGGCAGGGGTCAGCAAACTCTTCTTGCAAAGAGCCAGACAGTAGGTATGTTAGTGACCCACGAAGCCTCCGTCACAAGTACTCAACAGCACCCACAGCTGTGGCAGGACAGTCCTACAGGGAGGGGACTGGCTGTGTTCCGCTAATGGCCAGATCTGGCACCAGGGCCACCACTGGCCCAGTCAATTTAGATGATGGGGGTACAAGGTAGTCCTGCCCTCGGGAGACTTCATGTAGCCTGAGACAGGGAACGGCAAGCAAAGGGCTTTGACAGTCCCGCTACCCAACACTCATGGGCATCTCACTGGGGGGGGGGGGGGGCCACAGCTGTGTCTAAACATTTAATTTTGGTAAGGGGGAACAGTGGAAAAATTGGAGGCCAACAAAAAAGGAAAACAAAACAGAAATGAGAGGAAAAATGAAGAGCCAGAAAGAAAAAAATGCATCACAGATGAGAAGGGTTCAAAAGAGATACCATTCAATGTCACAGGAAACACTAACATTACTTGCCTATATATTTCAAATATGCTTTTTAAAAATCCCCATGAAGAGCCAAATGACCTACAAATGGGAAAAGAATAGGTCTTTAAACCCTCCCCCAAAAGGGATAAAGCGAGGTGTTAAATCCCTCCTTCACCACAGTCCCTACCAACCATCTAATATGGCGGAGTTATGAGGTGAGAGTAATGTACGTGATTGGCGCTGTAATGAAAAGTCCCCGGGCAGAAACACATGCTCCCCGCACCCATGCACTGCGGACATCTATTTTAACAAGGCTGTGTGTGATTTACTGCCCCTGATTCTCGTATTAAACATTTTCAGTATCTTTTAGCAGTTTGATAAAACCTGTTAAAATTAAATTCCAACCACAATGCACTCATCCACACCTTAGGAACCAAAGGTTATACTTAATGTGATCTCTCTTCATAGCCCTTCCCAAAAAAAATAGAGGAAGTCCTTTAGCCTACATTACTACATTACCAAAGTAGTAATACGAAAGCACGAAGGGGCAGGGCATTTCCCCCTTCATTTACACACACACACACACACACACACTAAGGTCCACGCACCTTATATTTGGGAATATGCTCCATTGCTCAGAAAGAACATCACCTCCAATCTGCTACAGAAACATGTCAAGAGAGAGACCCCCAGCTACACACATTTCATACACAGACTGATCAAAATTAATACTGCCTTGCATTATTTAAGACACATTAAAAAGAGACCACCCAGTAGCTCAAATGTTTGAGAGAGAACACCTCATATGGTTGTCATAACCCCCTGTTTAGTGCCTTGTTTAAAACTACAAGTGCCAAAATATTCAAGGCCCTCAGCTTTCATGAGGAGTTTGAAGACTATTTTTTGAATAACTTGTTTTCCTGGGGCCCAGAGTCCAGAGTACATATTCACCAAATACTACAGATAGAGGATATTTAGATGTAAATATTTAGGTAAATACCTAATGCATGAGATAATTAAAAACAAATCCATGGGAGAGCACACAGCCATCCCCACTGTGGTCAGCCGCACGTTGACTTGTACTCCCCATGCAAACGTGCAGCTCCTACCCAAGTCCCTAACCGTAGAGCCTATCAAACTGGAGGAGGGCGGGAGGGAGGGAGGGAATGAGACAGGAAATCTACAATGGCAGGCACAGCAATGATAATCCAGGACTCTAGAAATTAAAATCACTTCAACACCCTGTGGGCCCTAAGCTTAGTCAGCATGGAACTGGTTCCCTGACCCCCAAAACTAGAAAAACATCAACACACCACCTCCCCTGTCCTCTCCAGGGGTGACATGGCATCCCCACATTGTCTTACCCTAATTTCCTTCTGCATGTGCTCCAGGCCTTGTTTGATCCCGTGGAGGTTTAAGCCATAGGCACAGCACCCTGCCCGATGCCCAGGCCCCGTAGCAAGAAGGCACCTCTCTCAGGTCCAGTCCCAACCTCCAAACACACAGCCAACCACAGCCACGAACCCTGGCCTGGGCATCGCAGTCCACACTCAGCCTCTCTCTGCAAGGACACACTACAGTGAGCAAATGAAAATCTTGAATTTCCAATATTCCAGTAACTGGCCGAAATGATCTCAAATGCCCTTGTGATCAACTTTCCAAATGTACTCACTCGGCCTCTCCCCTGCTGCCCTCCAACCACCCATCCAGCACTTTCTCTTCTAACTTTGGCACAAAAACACAATCCTATGTGGCCTGAAAAGGCAAATGATGTCCAGGCAAGTATACAGATCGGGCTACGGTGAGAAGCAAGGGGCAAGTGTAGAGAAAACATTCTGGGGCCAAACGATCAGCCTGCACCCTTGGGAGGGGACAGCAGGAAGAGGTGGTCTGAGAGCTCCGTTCTCAATCTTGCAGCGCCAGTGAGGGACCTGACCCCACTTGCCCACCCACTGCCTGCCCAGGTAACTGATACCCACAGCATCTTAGGAATGGCGAAAAGGCAGAGAACATATCCTGCTGCTCTGGCTTCACATGACGCAGGGTTGTTGGTATGTATCTGGGAACATTGGGCACTTATATTTAAACATCAGCATGAGACACGTAAACATTCACAATGTTCTCAGTTTAAAAAAAAACAAAAAAAACAAAAACTAACTAACATTAGTAAGCTGGCTTAGAATGAGGGAACCAACTTTAGTTTCAAGGGCTGATACAAGACACACCAGGAAGCAGTATTTAAAGAAGGGAAGGGTATGAATAGTTTCACACAGACAACTGCAGATAAATGCTTCCAACACTAGCTTCTCCAGCATTTACACCAGGTAGATAAAACTCAGAAATGCTGCTTTTAGAAAAATTAGAAATGGGTTGGCTAAAAATGTGTAATTTGAAAATGAGAATCTCACGCCATCAAAAGCTAATTGCACCGATTATACACAAATACAAATTGCTGATAGCCTACAGTTCTACAGTTCTAGAAAATAAACTATCACGCCATAAATTTAGAATATTTACACTAATTCAAATGTAAGGAGCCAGTTATAATTTTGTGAATTTCCTAACGCACTGTTTGAGCGCCTTTTTACTTCCTATTAAATGCAGAGGTGGCTCTAGGGAAGACAGCTCAAGGCAGCAAGCGACGGTCCAAGAGGGGGGCCTAGGTTCTTGGCCAGATGACTGGGCAGCCCCCTCATCCTCAGCAGTCCCGAGATGGAGGCTCTGGCTTCAAGATTTTGAATAAAAGATTATTACAGCATACCTGGGGTGCCTGGCTGGCTCCATCAGTGGAACATGAGACTTCGATCTTGGGGTCGTGAGTTTGAGCCCCACGTTGGGCGTAGAGATTACTTTAAAAAAATTTTACATAAAAATTTTAAAAAATAAAGTTATTACTGTATATCTTCACCCCCAATTCCAAATTCGACTGCATTGGCCTCTCTCATTCCAGCTTGAGTTCTGTGGCCTGTCCTTTTCTTATTAAAAAGGTAACTGGTAACACACGTAGGCAACTGACAGCTACAAAATGTTAAGAGTAGATGATGTTAGCAAATGAAAACTCTTTCCCTAACAGAAACAGAACTGGAAGAACACTGCAAAGAGGAAGTGGCATGGGGGAGAACCACGGGAATATAGCCAAAGGATCTTTTTTTGTAACCAAGAAAATAGGGGGATTGTAAGAACTTATCCCCTAACTACTAAGGAGCTGTTAACAGATGAAGTCAATCTATATTTGCTGATGCAGAAACATATCCAAGATATATTGGCAGAATAATATGTATAGCAGGAAACCATTTGTGTGTGTGGGTGTGTTTAAAATGCTCATATATGTGCAGAAAATTTATGGAAGGATGCAGCCTCCCAAAAAAAAAGATAATTGTGTTTTCTTCCCTCCAGGGGGGAGAAAGGGTGTGGTATGCAGGGCACTTTTATTTATTTTTCCACTTTACACAATCTCTACTTTCTTTTTGCATGAGTATGTACTACTTTTCTAATTAAAAAAAAAAAAAAAACCCTCAGGCTTTAAAGGAACAGAAAGATTTGAGAGTAAGGCAGGTGCAAAATTTCCAAGAATTGTTCCATTTAATAAGAAGGAAAGAAACAAAAACATGGCTAAAAGTCTCTTCACATGCACGATAAATAACTGAAAACAAAAACATCTCCAAATGAAACATGGAGACAGCTTCATTGTTTGCAGAGACCCTAAAGTTGGTGCTTTCAAATACATGACGGATTGAATGAAACCTGCCAAATACCATTCCAGAATTGGGAGCCTTTTCAATTTGTTGGGTGATTTCTAGTTAAGATTGAAAATGTAGAGCTGGGAACAAAAGCCATCAAAAAGCAAGGAGGTGACATCCTGAATATGAATGAAGTGAGGGTAAAGCTAAGATGGCATCACTAAAGGCAACGATATGCACCCGGGAACACAAAGGTGCTTTAATGTCTAATGCCCAGCTTGAAGAATGGGCTCCTCCACTGGGTGCCCAAATCCTAACTCCTAATTGCAGCTCCTGAGCACGCTCAGGGACTTTCACAATGTCCCTATTTAAAACGCTGTTCCAAACAGAAGAGGGAGAACTAAGGCCCACAGAAGGGAAGGGACTTGCTCAAGTCTAAGTGTCACGGACTAGATAAAGGTTTCTCCCCCATGGGTGCTGGCTCTCACCCATACTGCCTATACTCTGATTGGATTCACTGAAAAATGTGAAAGGCACAGAATTTCAAGGTGTGACAGCCAGAAAAGTATCAGTGAGTCTATTTTTGCTGAGGTCAGCTCTGGGCTACCTTTATGAGTGAGCGTGGTGCTGGCAGGGCTGTTGAGGGCGTGGGACCTGGGGCCGCACAGGGGACATTTGAGTCCTGACTCCTCCTTTTCCCAACATGGGAAAGTTTCTTAACCTCTCTGTCTGTCCTGAGTGGCCTCAGGGTGAAGTGAGGATAACAGCTGTAAGGAGTCCCAACTTGAGAGGGTTGTTCAAGGTCTAAGTGAGATAATAAAAGCACTTAGAACATGACCTGATACAGAGTCAAAACTCAAAATTATATTACCTATCATCTGAACACATCAGTCAAGGTTTCTAAACTGCTCATTCCTTAAGGTTAACTAGCATGCAGGAAATACTGTGTTTTAATTCTTATTCTTTGCTATTAATTCAATCTTAGAGGATGCAGAAAAGGAAACAAACAAGTGAGCACCTGCTGGTATGTACCAGATATCGTGCAGGACTTTTTGAAATACAGTGTAACAATCTTCCTATGAGCCCTGTGGGTAGCAATCATACAGATTAGTAGACAAAATCTGGGAAGGTTCTGGAACCACCCAAGATCACAGTGGTGCTGGCATGTAAGAGACTGGACTCTCAGAGCCCATACACACCCCACCATGTCACGTCACACTCCAACAGTGGAAGCTTGGTTCCAGTGATGATAAGGATTGCTTTTCTCAATTTACTGTTCACACACACACACACACACACACACACACACACACACACTGCGCCCCCTCCCCCCCCCATTCCCTCTCCAATGGTTGTTCTTATTCTCCTAAAGGATAAACTTAAGTCTGCATGTGTTGAAGGGCTCGGCTTCATCAGGGTAAGCCAAAGCAACAATGAGCCCCGGTTCCCAAGACATCGACACACCACCTCCCCTGTCGTCTCCAGGGGTGACGTGGCATCCCCACGTTGTCTTACCCTAATCTGCCCTCAACTCTACATCGCCTTAGTGGTCCAAGTCCACATCGGCCTGCACACCACTCCACGGGACCTCCCCCTTCTCCACCAGGGCCTGTGGCCCACACCTCCTTCCTTGCTGATGCCCCCTGGTGGTCACTCCTCTTGACACCTCCGCACCACTGGCACCTTGCCTGGCCTCCCCATCCAGCTGATGAGAAGCTCTGAAAGCATAAGACAAATAACTGAGATGCTTCCTGCACAATGTGTTCCAGCCAGGCAGAAGGAAAAAGAAAAATCAAATGGTACCGCAAGTAATCTCACCAAGAGCCAAAGTAATAGGGATGCTGAAGATAATGTGCTCGTTCCCATCAAGCCTGATGCTGTCAACCAGTTAGTAGAATTAATTTCTTTCATAATGGGCTCTGTCTCTGCGTTAATTGGCCTGATGCTGGAGTGGAGGATTAGTATATAAAGAAAAGGTAGGGCAGGGTGGCGTGGCTAATACGACGGGTCCTGCTTGCTGTGATGGACACGTGGGAGCAGGAAGACGGGCGCAGGAGCATCCGTGCACGGTTTGGGAAAGGTATGTTA
Organism: Mirounga leonina; assembly: GCF_011800145.1. NCBI lineage: Eukaryota > Metazoa > Chordata > Mammalia > Carnivora > Phocidae > Mirounga > Mirounga leonina. Next base: position 1,953,299 of record NW_023270642.1, read on the forward strand.
AGTGTGAAAACTAAAGAGGGTGGGGGAATTTTGCAGTTGCTCACAGTATAAAAACCTATCAGACAAATGTTTGCCAAGCCTTATCACATTCAAAACTCTAAGTTAGGCAATAAGAAAGTTGAAAAAAAGGCATGAAGCCCAAAAGAAATGAACTTAAAATCAAGATGGCAGTCTTAAGACACAAGTCACACAAATGATACAAAAACAAATCTAATACTATTTAGATTTGCACTAATGCACTTGTTTGCAAGGATTTAATATGGTCCAATTTTGTGTCTGCTTCATTTCCAGAAGTCAGTAAGTAAAATAAACCTGTTAGCAAGGACTCAATCAGGTACCGTGAGCACAGTCTCTTGCAAGATGGATAAAGTAATCCATATACCTTTATTTGCAAGTATTTTCCACTGGATTCAAAAACAAAGATGAAGCCAGAGAGCAAGCTTTCTCCCAACTATCTTATTTTTATGCTTCAAAATTCTTTAGGGGATTTAAAAAAAAAAGCTTGCTATCAAAGGCCTGACACAGAATTTTAAAGTTCTACAATGAGGCATCCATTAACATTATAGCTCACCCCCATCCACCAAGTGTTAGTCTCACACAAGTGATCAAGTGTAGCAGGCCTTGCAGTGGAGACCAGTCACCAGGACTCTGAGAATTTCCCGGATCGTGTATTTGAATTCACTACAATGCTTTGTCACTGGGGGTTTCTGTGTTCAGTAATAATGTGCTTTGTTCTCACAAGTGCCCCTCGCACCTGCCAACTGAAAAGAAAGCCAGAGAGACTTTTGCTGGACAGCGTGCAGTCGTGCTGCCCTCTAGTGGATGCTATCGGCACAGCATTTCTAAAGAAGGACAGAGCAAGCAGGGAGAAAAAAGCCTGACACATATGAGTGTAAGGAGAAAAACAATGGATACAAAAGTTAACCTATGAAAATATATAGTGATCTCTCCTAAAAATTCAACGGTATTCGGTGGGCATCAAATAATCAGGTTTGCAGGCATGAATTGTACCCAAACTCAAACATACAGACATGTCTACACATGACTTTAAAATTTTACACACTGAAAAACTTGTGCAAAGTGTATCTGTATCTCTCCATGTACACACATAGACAACACACACAAACACACATACATTTACTGCACCTACCAATCTTACACTGAACAAAACAGGGACAATTCAAGGTCCACAGGATATACTGGCTGTGTTAGTCTGGTAGACAAAGAATACAGAAAAATAATTCAGACACTGTGGGAAGGAGGGAAGATGGAGAGTGGACTTAACGAGGCTGTGTAATTCTCCACTTAAGGTGCAATCTATTTGCCAGCATTCAGGGCAGGAAAAGAAATACTTAAAATTTAAGAACAATTACCAATCAACAGGAAGTCATGAAGCCAGTAGTAAAAAAAAAAACAAAACAAAACAAAAAAACCACCACCACAACAAAAATCGTGCCTTCTTTTGCTACATATTAAAATCATACCAAAAACTAAGTTTGTCTCTTAAATTCATAACTAGTAAGATTTCCCTTATAAGACAAGAGCAAAGGGAGGAGGGGCCAAGTAGGGAATCAAGCCACATTTTAGTACTAGTCCCCATAGTGTGTTAAACCATACTAAGTAGCTAACTGTAAAATATTCAGTACATCTAGGTAGCAAGAAACCGTTATATCTTCTGAGATACCTTAAAAATGCTATTATGACACCTATAATAATTTTCATGACAACATTCTAAAATAAAATGTAACTATTTTCACATCACACTCAGACCTATTTCCTCTGGAAAGCACTGCAGGCTCAGCTGCCAGCAAGAGCATTTAATCACAAACGGGCAGTGACCTCTGCTGGCAAGTCTGTGAATCACACCCCAAAAGGCAGAAGTCTTGACTTTCATTTCTGGGTATTTTGAAATAAAAATACCACAAAACAGCTCAACTATTGAGTCTTAAAATAGTCCCCTAACCCGGTTTTACGAAGCACTTTAAAAGCTTACACGTTCAGCGGGTGTGTTATGATTTGGAAATCAGTTATAAACTGAGTTAAATCATCTACAAACATCTTTGTCTTTGTTAGTATTTATGATTTATAGTCCTCCCTCTAGGGAAAATAAAATTAAATTCCTTCACAATTCTTAGGAGAGAAATATAAAATATGAAATAAGGCTATGTGAGGTTATTTCAAAGACTATTTCTTACTAGGCCTAGAGTCCTCGTGCCATTAGCATAATACTTAAAATTTTCTCCCGTTTTCAAATTCATCCTCATCTGTGAAACAAGATGGACATTAGGCATGAAGGTGGACAGATAAAGACAATACAAAACCTTTTCTTGAAAAGGTGTGCACGGGAAAATACAGTACATATTATGACCACCGTTCCTTTTAACACACATAGGAAAATACAGGAAAAAATAAAACACATGCTTTTAAAAAAACAGGACTGAAGCATCTCTCCCCTCAGCATGGTGAATAGGGAGCAGAGGGAGAACCAGATCTCAGCTCGACTATGGTAGGTGAGAGGTCTGGATCTCAGCTTGCAAGCAGCTGACCCAGCAAGGTTCTTATGAGAATCCATGTAAGTACTGTGCCTAGCACATATGCTCGATAAACACTGGATTTTATATGAACACATGCAGAAGACAGACATTCCCTCCACTTCCTTCCATAAAACTGTCCAAGGTTCTATATTAAGGGCAGAAGAAAACCCCAATTCCTTGGAATAGCCTCCTCCTGCCTCTTATACAGTTTAGGAAAGAACGAGGAGGGCCACACAATGAGCAGCGAGGGTCCCACAGAAGCTAAGTGGCACCCATGCACCCTCCCTGGCCTGGTCCTTTGGAAGATTTTAATGTTCCGTGAAGCTAGAACTTAACATCACCTTTAAAAAGGCATTTTTACCTATCTAAAATTTAAATGCACACTCCCTTTGACCTAGCAACTGCATTGCCAGTCATATATTCTGCAGTATATATTCAAACGGGTTCACTGCCGTGTTGTTTTTATAAAAAAGGGAAGGAGGGAGAAGACAGAAACTGTGATATATTAATAAATATGGAATACTTTGCGATCATTAAAAAGAATAGAATGTGTCTAACATGTACTCATCAAGAAAAAGCTCCAAATGACACATTATATTTAAAAAAGAAGGGGCGCCTGGGTGGCTCAGTCGGTTAAGCGGCTGCCTTCGGCTCGGGTCATGATCCCGGGGTCCTGGGATCGAGCCCCGCATCGGGCTCCTTGCTCAGCGGGGAGCCTGCTTCTCCCCTGCCTGCCGTTCCCCCTGCTTGTGCTTGCTCTCTGTCTCTCTCGCGTGCTCTGTGTCAAATAAATAAATAAAATCTTAAAAAATAAAAATAAAAAGGAAAACTGCATTAGATAATACTTTGTAGGCTTATCTGTACATTTAAAATTTTAAATTTCTGGAGGTATCTGCCCGAATACAAAAAAAAAAAAATTACTCGTGATTAATTCTGAGGATTGAAATGTGGGGAGAGGCAGCAGGGTACTGCTAGTCTCTACCTTTCATTATTCTGTGAGGCATGACTTCCTCACCATGAGCAGGCTGTATTTTATAATTAAATGAATGCCGATATTGAATTCTTTCTTATGTTAAACACACATCTGAGGCCAATGAGGAAACCACAGAGGCCAGAGCTGCAGAGCGATTCAATCAACCAGGTCTTCCTGCAGGCACCTGCCAGCACTCGGAGAATCAGAAGAGATCCTGGAAAGCCTGTCTGAGGGGATGGCTTGGGCCTATCTCTGCTTCTTCGGCAAGAAGACATGGTCCTACCCACACTAACTTCTGCCAAGGTGGAATCTAAGAAAATCTGAGTTCTGAGTTCTGTGTTTTAGTCCAGTCTTTTACTGAACTGAAATATTTCACTGAACAGTGGCCTTTACTGGCCGACCGTGCACGACATCAAAGTCTCAGGGCCTCTGGGCTCTCCTAGAGTGATACATCCCGGACACACAGAGCACACACTGGAAAGAGAGAAGGAAGCACCAACAGGACCATTCGGAACAGGCCCCTGCCCTCTGCCCCCTCCCCGCTGCTCTCTGCGGCACACACCCCGGTGCGCCCAAGGGCCTTGGCTAGCCGATGGGTGCGCGGCCATGAGTAGCCGCGCGCAAACCCGGACGCAGTTCTTCACCGCTGAGTCCGCCCCTCATCTGTGAGATGCGGCAATAACTCACTAGCTGGTAGTAGGTGCTTGGTGAGGACAGCTCAGCAGGTGCCTGCTAAGGGCAACACTCGGCAATGTAACAGTAACTGTATGTACGCGCTGTATGGGAGAGGAGGAGGCAGAGGTACCCCGGAGTGCTTCACGGGAAAGAGAAGACCACTGATGTCCCACCTACCAGCCCCAACCGAGGAGGCACTCCCAAGAACAGATTTCAAGCTGCCAAGTATATAGATACTACCTTTTCCACACGGCTACAAAAAGGATTAAGTGATAACCCATACAAATACAAGTGGCAGGCCAGGGGGTGGGGGGTGGGGAAGGCCCAGGCCCCTGTGCCCAGGCCCCATCGCCCCCGTGCACACGGGCCCAGGCCCTCCTGGCTCCTCTGCACCTTGCAGGCTGCATTACCTTTTGCCATTTGTGTGTCGTCTACCTTTCCCTCCACCGATCGGTCCAACTGCCCCATTCACTCGCAGTTGTCACCATTCTTCCGAAAAATGTTCTTTTGCTTTCTGATCCCTCCCAAAAGAAACTTCTCCTGGGATCCTCCTCCTCCCTCTTCAGCCGCAGCCCTATCCAGATACTTACCTTCAGAACGCCCGACCCCACTGCTGTGATCTCAGGTTCCTCCCCTCCCACTCACCGTGAGCCCTCCCCCGCCCTGGCTGCCCCCCAGCCTGTGCATCCAGCTGTCCACAGGCCTCCATCACCGCCCCCACAGAGACGCCCCCCCCCCCCCGCCCTCCTCTAGCCCAACCCAGCCTCCCTGTCTCCGCTCCACAGCAGGGGCTCATCCCCGACCCCCATCTCCCCTCCCCCACCCTTCCTCCCCACTGGCCTTAATGCTGGAGGCCCCAAGGCTCAGCCCGAGACCCTCTTTTTTTTTTTCTATTTATTTTTTTTATTCTTATGTTAATCCCCATACATTACATCATTAGTTTTAGATGAAGTGTTCCATGATTCATTGTTTGTGCATAACACCCAGTGCTCCATGCAGAATGTGCCCTCCTCAATACCCACCACCAGGCTAACCCATCCTCCCACCCCCCTCCCCAGCCCGAGACCCTCTTACCTTCACACACTCTCCACAGAAAACGCACCTGCTCCTCAGTCACACCCACTTCATTTCTCCAGCCCAGATCTCTCCTATGAGCCCCAGATCTAATGACCCGCGCAATACCACAATTTTTTTTTTTAAAGATTTTATTTATTTGACAGAGAGAGACACAGTGAGAGAGGGAACACAAGCAGGGGGAGTGGGAGAGGGAGAAGCAGGCTTCCCGCAGAGCAGGGAGCCCGATGCGGGACTCGATCCCAGGACCCTGGGATCATGACCTGAGCCGAAGGCAGACGCTTAACGACTGAGCCACCCAGGTGCCCCAATACCACAATTTCAATGCCACACTCCAGACCCACTTGAGGTATCTGAAATTTCCCTTATGATCACCCCCCTCCTGCCCAAACTTGGTCCCCCCTTCTCTGTTGCACTTGCCAGAAACCTAAGGCCAACAACCCTGACACCCTCTTCTCCCATACCCCACAGCTAGCTGTTCACTACAGCCCGTCAACCAATCCCCTAAACACCGCCTCGCTCAAACTTACGCCCTCCCCTCTCCATTCCACCTTCTTTTCTCTCCTAGATTCTGCAAGATCTCTGAACCCGCGTCATGATCCACCATGGAGCCAAACTGCCTTTTTAGAACACTCATCTGCTCACTCCCTAGTAAACCCCCTCAATAACTTCCACACTCTTAGAAATTGATCCAGAAACATTAATATGCCTACAAGGGTTTTTGCTGAAAT
>NW_023270642.1:2586191-2590997 GCF_011800145.1 Mirounga leonina
CCCTGCTGTGTTCCCTCTCTCGCTGTGTCTCTCTCTGTCAAATAAATAAAGAAAACCTTTAAAAAATAATAAAATAAAGGAACAAAGATATGGGAAAGCATGCTGTAAACTACTCTGTGACAGGATAAGACAGGAGAGAGGAAGGTGGGCGAAGGAGGGTGGGTGGAGGAAGCTGCAGAGTAGGTTGTACTCTGTGCACATTTTTTATCCTTTAGCCTCCTGACATCAAGTGTTTGCTGCACACTGAAAATGGGGATGAGGTAGTGTGGGCCACTGTATGTTGTTGTGACTCGCAATGAAGAAGAGCTATCACCGTGCTGTTGGGATCCATACATTGTGTATTGCTGCTTAAAAAATGAAAGCAAAGAGATAAATCTTACGGTGCTGAAGCAGAGTATGCCCAAGAGAGTTCTAGCTTGTACTTATATTTTATCATGTGTTCCAAGGTTGTAGTTCTTCGAATGTCAAGATGTGAGTGAACTTCACCTGGCTTTCACTGTCCCACTGGGATCCTTTAGGGAAAGTTCTGTAACCTGCAGCCTTAATGGAGGCAGTGGATTCTCCCTGAAGCCCAAACTGGCGTTTTATTTATGTACTTCTAGGAACTCTGCTGGTGAACATCCTTCTGAATAATTCCAGTCTCCTATAATTGATGATACTAGAGGATTAAAAACTATTCTCTGCTTAAGTGAATCAAGCCGCAGTAGATCCTAACTAGTATCTTTCAATTTTATAATTCAGTGCATAGAGTATGAGAAAGAAGTGGGTAGAAAATATATTTTATTGTACACACTACAAGTATTAGTTAGGGACAGTTATTGTGACTTCAGAAAGTCAATGGTGGAGGGACAATGTGCAGGGGTGGGGACAGCAGTGACAGCAGGTAATGGATGCAGTGAAGGCTCTAACCAGCTCCAAGGAAAAGTGTTTTGTTGCATAAAGACTTTTTTTTTAATAGTTTTTTTCTTTTTTTTTTTTTAGATTTATTTATTTATCTGAGAGAGACAGAGAGTGTGTGCGCACGCACTCGCACAAGCGCAAGCAGGAGGAAGGGCAGAGGAAGAGGGAGAGATAGCCTCAAGCAGACTCCCCACTGAGCGCAGAGCCGGGCCCAGGGCTCCATCCCAGGACCCTGAGATCAGGACCTGAGCTGAAATCAAGAGTCGGGTGTTTAACTGCCTGAGCTATCCAGGTGCCCCTTAAAAAAATAGTTTTATTGAAGTATGCTTTACCTACAATAAACCTCATATTTAAAGTCTATAATCTGGTAAGTCTTGATATACATATACATCTGTAAAACCATCAACATAATCATGAAAACAAATGTATCTACCATCCTCAAAGTTCCCTCATGCCCCTTCCTCCTGCCCTCCTCCAGTTTATGTTCATAGAATTGTTCATAGTATTTCCTTATTACCTTTTTAGTGCCTGTGGAGTCTGTAATCACAATGATCATAGTGGCATTCGGAAGTTCCCATTTTTTCAAGGAAATACACATAAAAGAAGGAATTTGTGTATTGTTTATAAAAATGTTAGTATCTTAGGCATAACGAAATTAATTGCTCATATGTAATTGCTTAAGGACACCTTTCTCTCTAGATCTAAATGACTTAAGGAGACAAAGGGAATTTAGGACCCATTCATCTGTTATGTCTCTTTTCAGACTATGGGGAAAAAAAGCAAAGAGATTTTTAGTTGTCCTTTCTTTATCAAACAAGGTAACCTCTCAGCCACATCTTTTGGCAGTTAAAAATTTTGGAAATGGACAGAATATCTTCTTTTTTCAGAATTTAAGAGAATGTTTTCTCTTTGGAATTTAAAAGGATTTACTCTTAGCCAAGGCTGAAACTCAAAAGTTAAAATCACTTCAAAGGATCAAAGCATTCATGATTATAAAAATGGTTCTACTATACTTTGTCAAAATAGAGATGTTGTGTGCTCCTTCTTCAAAAAAAGAGCATCCTTAAAATTATTTTGATATCTTATTAGAAATAATAACAATCATTTTTATCATTTAAATAGTATACACATTTATTTTTAAAAATAAACATTGAGGTTAATTTATATATAATAAAATGCATTCATTTAAGGTATATTGTAATGAAAATTTTGACAAGTAAACACATACGTGTAATGACCCCTCAAATCAAGATATGAAACATTTCCATCACCCCCCAAAAGTTAATGTATCATTGGCAATCAGTACCTACCGTGCCTGGACCTAAGCAAACATTGATCTGTGTTCTGACAGTATTAGATTATTTTTGCCTGTTCTAAAACTTCATACAAATGGAATTATATAGTGTATATACTCTTTTGTGAATAGTTTCTTTCATTTGGCATAATATTTGGGGGATTTACTGAAATTGTTGTGTGTACCAGTAGTTCATTCCTTTTTATTGCTGACTCATATTCCATTTTGTGAATATACCACAATTTGATAATCTTTTCACTTTTTGATGAACTTTTGGGTTGTTTCCAGGTGTTGAATATTGTGAATAAAATTGATATGAACATTCATGTGAAAGTGTTTGTATGGATGTGTATCTTCACTTCTCTTGGTTAAATACCTACAAGTGAGATTGCTGGGCCATATGGTAAACATATGTTTAACTTTATAAGAGATATCAACCTGTTTCCAAAACAAATGTATTATTTACATGCCACCAGCAACATATAAGGATTGAACTTGTTACACATAAGTTAGTGATAGTTGATACCGGTAGTCTTTTTAAAATTTTAGCTATTCTAGTGAGTGGGTAGTGAATCTTCTTATGGGTTTTGATTTCCATTTCCCTGATGACTGGACATTGAGCATCCTTTCATGTGCTTATGAGTCATTTCTAGATTTTCTATTGAGAAATGCTTCTTCAAATCTTTTGCCCATTTTTTATTTGGGTTGTTTTGAGTTATAAAAGTTTCCCTATATATTCTCATAATGAGTCATCTGTCAGATATATGTATTATGAATATTTTCTGTAATCTGTGGCTTGCCTTTTTATTTCTTTAATGCTATCTTTTGATGGGAAGAAGTTTTAAATTCTGGTGAAGTCAATTTATTATTTTTTATGGTTTGTGCTTTTGTGTCCTAAGAAGTCTTCGCTTATCTAAAGATTGCAAAGATTTTGTCCAAAGTTTTCTCCTAGAACTTTCATAGCTTTAGCTCTTACATTTAGGTATATAAGCCTTTCTGAATTAAATTTTGTGTGTGGAATGAGGAAAAGTTCAAGGGTTTTGTTTTGTTTTCAAAGGATATCCAGCTGTGTCAGCAACCATTTGTTGGAAAGAATATCCTTTTCCCATTCCTTGCAAACTTTATAGAAAATCAACTGACAAAATCAAATATCCACCAATGCATAAATATATTTCTGGATTCTTCCTCACTTTCTTTTTTTTTAAAGATTTTATTTATTTATTTATTTGACAGAGAGACACACTGAGAGCGGGAACACAAGCAGGGGGAGTGGGAGAGGGAGAAGCAGGCTTCCCACTGAGCAGGGAGCCCAATGCGGGGCTCAATCCCAGGACCCTGGGATCATGACCTGAGCCGAAGGCAGACGCTCAACGACTGAGCCACCCAGGCTCCCCTCTTCCTCACTTTCTTGATTATTGTAGCTTTATAGTCAGTCTTAAAATCAGACAGTGTAAGATCTCCAACTTTGTTCTTCTTCTAGACTATTTTAACTATTTTAGGTCCTTTAGATTTCCATATAAATTTTATTTTTTTTTTGAAGATTTTATTTATTTATTTGACAGAGAGAGACACAGTGAGAGAGGGAACACGAGCAGGGGGAGTGGGAGAGGGAGAAGCAGGCTCCCCCCTAAGCAAGGAGCCCAGCACGGGCTCGATCAAAGGATCTGGGATCATGATCTGAGCTGAAGGCAGACACTTAACCAACTGAGCCACCCAGGTGCTCCTCCATATAAATTTTAGAATCAGTTTTTTAGGGCGCCTGGGTGGCTCACTTGGTTGGGCGACTGCCTTCGGCTCAGGTCATGATCCCAGAGTCCTGGGATTGAGTCCGGCATGGAGCTTCCTGCTCAGTGGGGAGTCTGCTTCTCCCTCTAACCCTACCACCTCTTTTTTTTTTTTTTAAAGATTTTATTTATTTATTCATGAGAGACAGAGAGAGAGAGAGAGAGAGAGAGAGAGGCAGAGGGAGAAGCAGGCTCCCAAGGAGCAGGGAGCCCGATTCAGGACGGGATCCCAGGACCCCGGGATCATGACCTGAGCCGAAGGCAGATGCCCAACCATCTGAGCCACCCAGGCGCCCGACCCTACCCCCTCTTGTGCTCTCTCTCTCACTCTCTCTCTCAAATAAATAAAATTTTAAAAAAAATTTAGAATCAGCTTTTCAATTTCAAAAAACTTCTGGAACTGTGATAGAGATACATGGAATCTATAGATTGAGGTTCTGTTTTCCAATCCATGAACATAGATATCTCTTCACTACTGAGGCCTTTTAAAATTTTGCTCAGAAATGTCTGAGTTTTCACTTCATTTCACAGATCTTGCACATGTTATTAAATTTTCCCTATTTCATTTTACATATTATTATAAATGATGTTAATATTTATTTGCAAATTATTTGTTGCTTGTATGTAAAAATATAATAGGTTTTTCTATACTGACCTTGTATCATGTGGTCTTACTTATATCACTTATTAGTGCTACAAGCCCTTTTGTACATTCCTTAGGATTTCCTTCATACACGTCCCTGTGAATATAGTTTTCTTTCTTTCTTTCTTTCTTTCTTTCTTTCTTTCTTTCTTTCTTTCTTTCTTTCTTTCTTTCTTTCTTTCTTT